>NC_056729.1:1691003105-1691095605 GCF_019279795.1 Protopterus annectens | reverse complement strand
TTCCAAATACATTGGTTTTTACATACCCACTACAGTATATTTATTTTGTAAA
Organism: Protopterus annectens; assembly: GCF_019279795.1. NCBI lineage: Eukaryota > Metazoa > Chordata > Ceratodontiformes > Protopteridae > Protopterus > Protopterus annectens. The sequence goes on along the minus strand of NC_056729.1, from coordinate 1,691,095,553 downwards.
CACATTTTCTGGGTTGTACCTATCACGAATAAATGTGTGAATTTAACAGATTAGACATGCTTATTTACAAATAGTCTTACAAAACAAGGCATGGTAAATAGTGCAATTCGCTTACAAATATAGTGACTTTATGATGTAGAAGTAAAAAAAAAATGAAATAAAAATAATAAATAACTTCACGACCAGAAATGTTTAAATATAATCTTGTGCTTTTCCTGAGAGGCATTTCTTTCCAGGAAGCTTGAACAGGTAAGTACCTCTGTATTTTATATCTATTTATTGCATATTTAATTCACTCTGTTTAAAATGGCCATCATTTGAATTATACTCTGCCTTCCATTCCATTCATTGTCCATTATCTCAAAAGATATAATATTTTATATTTGGAGAGCACATTAAGAAATCAAAATACAAAACTGTTCTGGTAAAATAAACAGAGATAAAATCAAGTTTACTAAATAATGTTGAATGAACACACATTTGGGCAGTACCTTCTGTGCACATTATTGATTTGGGTCAGAAGTTTGGCTCCTTTAGAATGCTTGACTGTATCTCGAAATTTATGCTGTCATTAAGCACTCAGATTTACTTCCACAATGACCCATAACTGGGTGTGGGTAATGAAGGATTATCTAATGTTGATGTTTTTTTTTCCACCCTCATGATTAAACAAAGCCAGCTAATGTTAAAAAACTACATTACCTACACACAGGAGTGGATATATAATGACAGTATGTAACATAAAATGCTTACTTTTTCTATGTAATGTCATTGTATAATTGCATTAGTGTTCCTTTGCAGTTCTTCTGTGTGTGTGTGTGGGGGGGGCGCAGTCTAAATGGTGTACTGCTCATGCATATGTATGCACTCCAACCCTACGTGACCATATTTTAATATTAATAAATCCAAGGTCATGTACACATTTAATTGACAGACTGTGCAATATATGTTTTAGTTTTTAAGATTTTCACGAATAGAATTTTCAAAAAAAGGCGTATTCTATAATGAAGACTGGCAAACCGTATAGAACTCATCTGAACTTATTTATGTATGGCTCCCCACTGTGATACTTGAAAAAGTGGTTCGGAGAGCTACTCAACACTAGTGCAACAACAGGTAGCCTACAGTTTGTTCACATCTTGCTATATTTTTCTCCTTGGTAATTTACTTTGGAATTTGCATTGATGCCTTTTTTTGTAATGAATATTCAAAACATAATGATTTCGCCACTGTCTAGCGCAATATAAAATGCATTGTCTATAAAAATACCCATACAGAATATCACCAGATTTGACAGAGAAATAATTCAAATAAAGTACTTAAAACTAACAGACACAATCTTAATCTTTACTTCAAGATACGCATTTATGTTCCATAATATTTTAACAGCAGATGGAGAAAATTAAGACCATCATGATGCTTCTCAAAACTTGCTATGTTTCTGAGTAAGATATTTAATTTACTTTCAACAAGATTTCTTTTTTATTCAAATATCAGAAGTGATATCACAAGCATAATATTCTTTTAACAGTCACATTGCCAATGGTCTCTGTCTTGACCACAATTACTACCATTTATTTTCAAGAAATGTTTCTTAATGTAAATTTTTTTCTTATTCTTATATAAGAGTGGAATATTTTAATACTGTTATGAACAATGTAAACAATACTTCTCTTCCTGATAGATATTAAGTAAAAGAAGAAAGATAATTATTATTTGTGTAAGAGTTTAAAATGGCCAAGGAAAAAGAAGCATCTGAATGCTCAAAACATCTGCCTAATCTGCTTGTTTTACTAATATATTTTTCACAGCACATTGTTTTTTTTAATAACTTCAAAATTGCTCTCTCAATTAATCATCTTAACATATTACATAGTTAAATGTTATTGAATAAAATCCTGTAAATGATTAGCATTCTGGGAACTGCACCTTTGAAAAGAGAAATATGTTGGTGAGTTATTCCTCTTAAACTATCAAAAAATATCTTCCAGCAAACAGATGATTATCTTAACAAAATATTAAGCACAGAGGTATATATTTCATTAAAGAATGGTTTAAAGTATTGTTAAGACAGATGCATTCTAGATCAAAGATTTGTTTATAATGTAACACAATTAATCTGACCAGTAATTATGTAAGGAAAAAATAATCAAAGTGTGTTAAGAAAATAACCAAAAAAGACAACCTCATAACAAAATAGTCACAAAATAATACAAGGAGAATCAGGTCAAAGTATATATTCAGACTGAAATAACATAAAATTGTCAGCATGACACATTAAAAAGGTACATTTAAACACAAATAAATATAATAAGAAAACAAAATCTACCATTAACTTCAGGGTTCTAACAAAAATGCTTGTATTTTTGACAAAAAATATATCCACCCATATTAAATCAGTGCCTGAGTTATTTACAACACAACTGAACAAAAAAAAAAAAAAAAAAAAAAAACATTTCAAAATGTTCAGGTCATAGTTAAACATTAGGCCAACAATTTACTCAAGAGGAATGAAATCATAATCATTAAAAAAAAAATCACTAAAAAAGTCTGTGGCCATACAGGAATGCAAACATAAGTAAGATATTTGGATTGTCATCTTGTGAAAAAGTAGCAGTTAAATAAAAATGAGTTATGGCTTCAAAGAGTGCTTTGTACCAAACTGATCTACAATTACACAATTAAGTAAAAAAAAAAAAAAAACAGAAGTTATCAGATCTGTTACTCAAGATTTATTTAAGCAGCATACCCCACTTTGTGTGGCTGATATTCAGCCATCCATCAAATAGTCAACATTTTGCTGTCTTTCTTACAACAACTTGATTAGGATTTTAGTAGTTTAGGGGGTGCAAATGCTGAACGAGATTGGAGCCAAATTACTGAAAGTTTTCAATATGGTTTTGTTTCTCCCTATCAGTACCTCTACCTCTGAAACTGAAAACATGGGCATCATTTCCTTTTAATATCTGGCAAAATAGCAAACTTTAATAAAATATTCTCTCCTGTGTGTGATGCATGCTAAAATTTCTTCTAATGTTCTGACTCTGTTTAAGGAGCACAAACGTTTACACTTTGTTAGCTAGATCTCATAAACATATGTAAAGAGGCTTTGGAAAACAGAAAATTCCCTGAAGATATAGGACTATGTTTTTTCTAAAAAGAACAGAAAATGAAAGTGTAGCTCATATAAGAGGCACCTATAAATCATACAAGAGCATATGGAACAAGTGGATTCTATATGTTTTGCAACAAGCAGCTGATACAGGTATTCAGTCTAAAGTAGCCAGTGACGTCCCCTTTTATACTTAATGGGTTAGATTCCAAAATACTTGCTCTCAGTGTAAGTAACTGATTACACTGAAGGCAGGTCTTTTGGAATCTGGCCCCGGTATAAGGCTGTTTATGATAGGCCTTATACAGAAGTAGTCATTTATGCTGAGAGCAAGTCTTTCAAATTCAGGACAGACTTAACACTGAGAGCAAGTCTTTTAGAATCTGTGCCAGTTTGTTCTCCAGGTAGTTTTAATTCTAAAGACCTGATTATGAATCTGAGTCATTAAGTTAAATGCTTCTTTGACATGTACTCCACATTTGTGATATTTAAGATACCTCTCCTGATGCATTTCCACTGTTATTGTACGACAGATACAGAGAATTATGATCAAGTCACTAATCATAGCCTGTTTGCTATGTGCTCAAGACGTGGATGCCAAGAAATTCACCTTGAGAATCTCAAGAACATATAATTTAGAGAAATGAGGGAAGACCCAATCATAATTCTTTGTAGTGCAGAGCTTTATCTGCTTCCTGTACAACCAGTTACACGAACAAAAGAAAAAAAAGAGCTCTGAGCGAGCGATATAGCACTTAGCGAGCGCTGTCAAAACGTCAGTGTAACACACAGGATCTTATGTTTGCAGTCACCTTGTCATGCTTCTAAACTGTTCAGATTTTTGCCTCATTTGTTTGGTCTGTTCTTCACAAAGCCAGTGTTTTTAGACAAATCACAGAGGATTGACATCACTGAATAATGGCATATATTTAAGTTTCAGAGTTCATATCCTTCAGACAAAATGCAGGAGAGCCCACATCCTGTTATTCTAGCTACTTTCTAAGTTTGCAAGAGGATGGGGACACATTTGTATGGACAGAAGGCAGAACTAAATCTCATATTCTGCTGCTGTCTTCACTGGTAAGTACTTGCAGACTTTAGTGCCTTGCTCGAGGCCCAGTGTTAACTTAAGCAGGGGTTGCTTAACATTTGTTAAGGCTCGGACTTGCTCCACTCTAGTGCTTAGCTGGTTTGTTTTTTTCTGAATATCAGACCACTGTACTCCATGCACTACAAAAAGGTAAACTGAATAAGTTAGAATTAAAAATACTCCTTAAAAAGAAACAATAATTTTGAAGTGAAATCACAGGCTTATTTTGTCATTATATCAGGTTATAACATTTGTACTAAATGAATTTCAATAAGTGGATCACATTATTCTAGAACTGATATATAAAGAATAAAATGAGCTTTCAAGACTTATATGTTAAAGACCATATAAAACTTATGGTATCTATGATTCATTCAATATAAACAAAACACTCAGTGGTCACGTTTTCAGCCTGACATCTTTATTATTATTATTTTATTTTATTTTGTGCTGTGAGAGTTTATCCTAAGCTCCAGTAGCTGTCTGTTAAAGTTTTCATATTCAGCCTGTGCCTAGATTACATGGATTCACTTCTGATGCGGATTTTTTTTGCCCCTCTTAAAAATATAGATGTATATAATATATTTTATATATAATCCCTTGTCCTCATCTTTCAGAGTTTGTGAAGGATAAGTTGGATAAACCATTTAACTGTAAATAAGTAAATAAAAATAAATACCAAATCCTCCCCCTGCCAAAAAAGTACTTCCATCAAATGGATGCATTTATTAATTTATTATAGGTAGTTGGACAATATACTGAAAAATCACATATGCAAAACTGAAATTTATTAAAGGTAATCATAACATGTGTAACCCGAGGTCAAGGGAAAGGGGGTGATCACCTTTATTCAAGGTATAGCAATTCAAGATTGATCATAAAATGTCTGAAAGTTAAGGAGAAAAGAGAATTCAGTACACCATTAAGAATCAAAGCAAACAGATTAATGCAGTCGCTCATAAATTAATATTTTAGCAAATGCCATTATTATATTTATATGACAATATTAAATTGTAGACAAAATAAATAAGAATATTTTAGGATCTGGTCAATTTTTAAGTTATACTTAACTCTAAATATATCCCAAAATAAGTACATTGAACACAAAGACCATATGTCATAGACAAGTCAAAAAACTTGATTAGAGATTATATGCAATATTTAAAAATCATTACTGCCTCTCAACTTTACATTACTATATAAATAGAACTTATTAGTTTAAATAAATTTCTGCATGTATAATTAGCCATTTCTAATGAAATAAAATAAAAGTATATTGTTATTAGAATTTACAAGTCTATTTATCAATCACCATATTAATTTACTCCTAAATTTATATGAAGAAAATTGATATTGTAACACTGAATAAAATAAAAAGGATACATCCCAAAACACACATTAAAAAAACTTGAATAAACTACACAGAATTAATGTTACATGAAGCTATACTTATGCAGGCATTAAAGCTTCCTAGGACCAGTACCACATTTTACACAAGTACCATACAAAACCAACATTCAGTCCACAAAATTCCAATTCTTTCCCACTACAGCTGCATATTGTCCAGTCAAAGGTAATCCAGGAGTCCAGTCCTCACCCTTCAAAACAGCACTCCCAGTTTAATTTCTCCAAATCTTTTAGGTTTCTAATACCATGACAGGAGTGGATCACATTCCTAAGTCAAAGTATGATTAAAGTTCATGAAATTAGTATTATTTCAGTCTTTGATGTTAGCCAAAAGTGGTCTTTGCAGCATCTGCAATGCACCCAGAAATGACTCTGTCTGCAATTCATACAGAGTTATGTGTATTGGTAGCATGTCTAAATAAGGCGCTGTAAATTCAGTTTTATGAGAGTCATTGCTCCTACTACTACTGGAACTGTCTGGAAATCCTTCCTCCATATTGCCCTCATTTCTGCCTGCAAATCCTGGTATTTTATGTCTCTGAATCTTTCTCTCTCTCTCTGTATGTAAAACACTGTAATCAAGGGGTGTATAGTTTCACTGATCAGTACTGCCTAGCCCTGTGCAGTCACCCGTGTGATACAAAATCACACAACTGAGAGATTTACTAGTCAGTACCCTAAGAATCTGCTATATGCAATGTAACCAATAACTGACAGTGTGCATAACTTCACACAAATTTTTCTCATTTCACTAAAAAGTTGCATTTGTACAGTGCAGAATGGCCCCATAACTGAACAACCTTCCCCCTTCCTAGCCTGTATCCTGCAATGATTCAGTAAAGCATGGTTTAGTGTTTAATGTTTAATGCAGTGGTCAATCAGTGTGCAGCCACAAGGGTAACATTTAGTACTGTTAGCTGGATATCACCAATAATGTCCAACAAATCATTTGACCCAGCCCTCATTGATACTGTCTGCATTTGTTCTTGTGCAAACTTTGGGGTGAGTTGTATTGAGATAGTAGGTTTGAAAGGACAAATATGCCTTCTGTGGGATATTGTGGACTATGGCTTCATTCATGAAAAAAAAAATAATTGTAGGTGGCAAATAACTCTAATAGCCGAATTTTTAGCACCTGGTGTCAGTTCTTGACCTCATATATAGTTCTCTTAAAGCACAGCATACTATAGCATGAATATTACATAATGTATTAACACTCTGAAGAAGGGCTGGGTCTCCTAGATTTTTTTTTATTTAACGACACAGGTACCGATTTAACGGGAATGCAGCAAATACCAAATAGCGGTAGTCTGTTTGCGGCAAGTAAAATTCAGACGTTACAATCTTACAATCTGAAACATTATTTTATAATCATATATAAAAAGTAAGAATAATATGATAAATCACACACTGCGCACATAATGTAGAGAATTTTTTGCCTGAATAAACTTAGTAAAAGATAACCTAACTGCCCACGTTATGAATAATAAAATATTGTAATCATCCCACATAGAACAAACATGTAAGATGATGATCTAAGATGAAAAAACAATAAGGTGTAGACTTACCAAAGTTGGATATGTCTCTGTAGACATCAGATGAAAAAAATGTATCTGATAAAAGTATTAACCTGTTATAATATAACCTAGACATGATAATATTAATTATGTTGGACAATGCGGGAAAGATTAAATTATCACAGCTTGTCTGTATCTATTTCAAACTATTGTTTGAAATTTACAAATTGACAAATCCTTCTGGAATATGGACACCTGGTGCATATATCAAAACTACAGAAATTAATTTTATAAGTTTATCATGTGTCGTAGTATTGACTCCCTATTTAAATGTTGGCACTCAAAATGACGAATGCCAACAAGCCAAAAAAAACGAACAAAAACATAGAAGAGTGAATCTTGAAAACTGCTCTTCTCTTTTAAACTTCTTTTGCAGGGAGGGCAAGATCCCCTGCTCCCCCATGCCTCAAACTGATATATCCCAACTCTGAGATTGCCATACCTAGGAGAAAAAGGAATATTCCAAGAAATGGCATCTTGGACTTAGTATATATAAGCCTGTTCTTTCGGCCATTCAGTCTCCATATGTCATGACTCAATGTAGTGGGTCACAACATTTAAAAGGATTCATATTAAAACATTGAACACTGAAAACAGCGAACAGTGTTTCATTGACACATGTTCAGCGAAAGCTGAAAATGTCTAAACTACGTTCTCTCATAAAAACATCCAAGGCAAACTTTGAGAGAAAAATCGCTAAGGACACTAAAGATAACCACAAAGCCTTCTTCAGCTATGTTAGAAACCTGGGCGGAAACCCTCAGATATGCTCAGAGTTGGTTCACAACAACAAAAAATACACTGAACCCACAGATATTGCTAACATTCTGGCTGACAGGTTCAGTGCAAATTTCTCCCCTCCTTCACCCCCAAAAGAAGAAATACTTATCCCAGCTGAATGTAATCTCCCTGTCATCTCAGATGTCCAAGTGAGAACCGCCCTAAACAAAGCAAAAAGCACAGCATCAATGGGACCTGGCGGTATCCCGGGGTGCGTGTTACGTGAACTCAAGAGGAGCTAAACCCGCACATAAAAATGCTATTTAACCTTAGCCTTACGTTGGGATATGTACCTGAACACTGGCGTACAGCAAGAGTGGTCCCACTTCACAAAGGGTGTGCCTCTACAGACCCTGGAAACTACCGCCCCATAAGCTTAACTAGCCTGGTCTGCAAAGCTATGGAAAGAATCATTATGGAACTCATAAACAGAGACATAGGGGACCTACAGACACTTGACCCCACCCAGTTTGGCTTTGTAAAGGGCAGATCCTGCCTTTTAAACCTGGTTGACTTTTTCGAAACAGTCACTAGAGCCATTGATGAGGGCAAAGCAGTCCATACAGCATACCTGGACTTGGCTAAGGCCTTCGACACAATATCCCACTCAGGCATCATAGATAAGCTAAACAGCTTAAAAGTAAATCCTTATGTCATTAGATGGGTTGCAAACTGGCTAAAGGACAGAACCCATAAAGTTAAAATCGCTGGAGCAATGTCAGACTCAAAGCCTGTCACAAGTGGTGTCCCGCAGGGATCTGTCCTGGGACCCCTCTTGTTCGGCATTTATTTCTCAGATGTTAAAGCAAACATGGGAAGGCTGTGGCTGACAAAGTTCACAGATGACTGCAAACTAGGCGCCATAGTCGATACACCAGCAGACACACACATCCTACAAAAAGGCCTCACTGAAACGGACAACTGGTGCCGTAGTCACGGCCTTAAACTAAATGCCAAAAAATGTATAGTCATCCCTTTTGGAAAAAACAAAGTACCCACAAATTATCACATAGACAGCAACCCACTGAGTACGGAAAAAGTAATCAGAGACCTAGGGACCCAAGTAGACAGCGACCTCTCATTTGACACCCACGTTGCCAAAGTTGTTAGAAAAACATTCTACCTTGCACACCTCATCATGAAAGGATTCACATCCAGATCCAAGGATGTCATTGTACCCCTATATTCCTCCCTCATCAGACCCATGATTGAGTACAATGCCCCATTTGGTATGTACCTCACCCGGCATTTGCAACAGCTGGAGAGACCACAAAAGTACCTCACCAAAAGGATCAAGAGTCTCCAACATATGTCTTATTCTGCCAGACTAAAGAAACTTCAGCTCTATTCAGTAGCATACCGCCTGCTCAGAGGTGATCTCTGCCTGACGTACAAGGCCATGTCCAATCAGGATCTGATGGACATGCTCCACCTCAAAAAATCCAAATCCATCAGGACCACGAGAGCTAAAGACTTAAACCTCGGCACAAGTATGAATAGGACATGCTGGAGGGATAGATTCATAACCCAGAGGCTTCCCATGCTTTGGAACAGGATCCCAGTTCGTATTAGGCAGAGCCCCTCACTGATTCTCTTCAAGAGAAATCTTAATGAGTGGATGGGAGATCGTAAGTTTACCCCAGGGGTCATATCTATGTCACTGCTAGACAGGGGCACAGTAAACTAATTCTATTATATAAGGGGACCTTCATTGTATCACTACTAGACAGAGGCACAGTAGTCTAGATTTATTCTGTACATTTTTGTACCATTTCATGGGGTGGCAAAAGCTGCATCACTATGGCTAGGCTTACAAATGCCCCAGGGCAGATAGCCTAGTACTATACTATGAAACTATGAATAGCGATCTCTTTCCTAGGGAAAGAAATCGCTGTTCCAACCCCCCCCCAAAAAAAAACATTAAACACTTCCAAACACACACACACACATACCCTAACCCTAATTATACCCCCCCAAAAACCAGTAGACAACTAAATACACATATGCATGTAACCCAACCATACATCTAACGAAAAACAAAAACAGTAAACATTTTAAAACATATGCACTTACCTTAACCCGCACCCTAACCCTAAGGTCAGTAACTCTCGCACATTTACATAAACAGTTCCAAACACATACACACTTACCTTAACCCTAATCCTACCCCCCCAAAACAAAAGTAAACAGCTGAAAACACATACACATGTAACTCAACCATACATCTAACGCAAAATAAAAAACAGTAAACACCTTCATACATATGCACTTACCTTAACCCGCACCCTATCCCTAAGGTCAGTAACTGTTGCACAATCACACTCGGGAGCTATACTGGACAAGGGACCACAGGCAAAGCAACGAAGTGGTCAAGCGACTTCTTTCCCAGGGAAAGAATTTGCTGAACAGCCACTTTGCTGTTTTTCCTGTTTGCCCTACATGTGTCGATGAAAATGCATTCGACAAAATGCGTTTTCGTCGTTCTAATAGGAACCAAATTTAAAATGGTTAACTTCAGTACCATCAGAAATCAGGGATACTGTACTCTGATAAATATGGCAGACTGTAAATACTTGAGCACCTGAGCCTGGGCTTTCATATACCCCTTGAAATAACCTAGGGTATCAAAACTTGTCAGGTATATTTGGCAAGCATGACTAGCCTTAATAATGCCCCTGGGTTTGTTACCCTCGTATGCACTTATGAACATATGTCATTTTTAACATCTCTAGGTTAAACATTTCAAGATAAGAATTCAGGCATTTACAGAAGAGCATTTTCTCTCTTGCAAAAACAGTCTACTCAGTTACCTAGGGAAAACTTTTCAATGTTTATTGGTAAAACGTTTTGGCTGTAATAGGCTTCATTATAAAAACAAAAGCATTAAGAAATCCATTCACAGAACAACCCATTTGCAATAAGACCAAGTCCAGGATTTATAGAAAAGTGCTACACAGGTGCAGAAAACTCAGGAGGTCACTGTGTGAAGAGCCATAGAACGTGTTAGGCATCACATAAGGTGGCAGCTTGGGCACAGGGCTACATAATTAAAAGGAGACACAGTGAAAACTGGATAAACAGCACTAAACTGTTCTATAGCTAAAGCAGAGTTACATTAGCATGGCAATCACGACTAAGGGAGACTAGTGTGGCTGAGTCACTGTGTGCTCATGCATGCTACATAGTGCAGCCCAGTGGCTGTAAGATAGACCAATATGGGTATGGACAGCAAAGTGCCAACCCTGTTCTTCATGAAAATGGGGAGGAAATGGGATAGATAGGAAAGTAGGAAATGGGGAGCAGGTAGCAGAGGTAAATACATGATAGTAGCCATTAAGTCTGACAGGTCATAGAAGAGGAAGGACTTTTTTTATATGGTAACAGCTTATTTTGTAAGATTTAGTAGGTAGAGAAGTTCATAAAGGATGAATACGACTAGGACAGAGTACCAAGAGGCAGCATGGGCAGCAGATAAGGACAGAACACGGACTTATTAAACAGAGCAACAGAGATGTTATACTCATAGACAATGGGAAGGACAGTGGATGGGCACAGGCATCCAGAGGGTAGACAAGTGTGGTCATGAACAGGGATGAGGAAAGACACATAAGGCAGGGAAAACACTAGGATGAGGATATGGTGGTATCCTGGATTGGTCAGATGTCAGACTGGCCCAGAGACAGACAAATCCAGGTATCACTCACCTGGGTGGCCAATGTTATTGGCCAGTTGCTTCCCTGGGTGGCCCTGTTGGTGGGGCTTGCCAATTGTGTGACTCTACCAGCCATACCAAAAGGTGCTCAGCATTGCCAAGATGGGCATCCAGTTGGTAGAGCACCTCAGCAATCACCAGTCCCAGCAACTGATGTCAGAAAACAAGGGGAAGACATGATATGAAAAGGGGTCTTGTTAATGATAGGTTTGATGTTGATGAATTCCAGATTGTTAACTTGTATAACTTTTTTTTAGAAATATTTAGACACTGCCAACTTTAGTGCCTTCATCTAAAGTAGTGCCTATGTCTATCTCCTATGTCTATCGCCTATGTCTGTCGCATACGTCTATTAGTGTAACCAGTGATTCCTTTCGGTGTACAGGGTTTGTGATTAGTCCCATCAGTCCACAATGACAATGCGCAGCTGAGAACTAGAATTTCTTCTAGATCTCTATCAGATTCACTTTTTAATTTTGATAGTTTTTTTCTGTTGTAAGAAAAATTTCCTTTTGTTATCATCCACAGCTGATGTGTTTGAAATTGCTATAGTTACCACAAGCACAGTTATCTCTTGTGGTAACTGCTGATACTCCCCCATCTAGTGCCTTCACACTCTCAGTATGAGACCAAAAAAAAGGTCTCTTTGATCTAGCACTCTTTAGCAGTAGAGCAGTGCCAGGTCCTCACACCAGCCTTATGCCCTTCATGGTCTCTATGTGTGAGTAAAACAAATCTGTTTAATCTGGTGCTTTTCAGTACTAAAGGAGTGCTCAGTCCTAAAGCATGTCCTCACCCTGGAGCCACCTTTGCCTCACCCTAACTGTGCTACTGACTGCTAAAATTTCTAGCATTAAAAAAAAAAAAAAAAGAATAAATATATATATATATATATATATATATATATATATATATATATAAAAAATATATATTTGCTCTTAAAGGAGAAATGCAACAAAAAACTGAAAACAAAAAAGATTCAGCACACCGTAAATTTTTCTGTATTGCTAATGCCATTGTATCAAAGTGAGTGATTATAGGTTCATAGGTGGGTACTAGGCTATTGGCCCTAGGGCATAAATAAACCTAGTCAAAATTTTTGGCTTGCACCTCCCATGTAATTTAGTTACCTGTGCCTCTGTCGAGCAGGGCCACAGAAGTGATTTCCGGGGTGAATTTCCTGTTCCCCATCCACTCAGCAAGATTCTTCTTGAAGAGTGCTAATGAGGAGCTCTGCCTCACATATATGGGGTCCTTATTACAGAGCAGGGGGAGTCTCTGGGACATGAATCTGTCCCTCCAACAAGTCCTATTTATTGTAGTGGTCAGGTAAAGATCCCTAGAGTGTGTAGCTCGGGTAGATTGGGTTTTCCTTAGGTGGAGCATTTCCAGCAATTCGGGGTTTGACATAGCCTTGTATATCAGGCAGAGATCACCTCTGAGTAGCCGGTATGCAACTGAGTACAGTTGAAGTTTTTTTAGCCTGGTGGCATAGGGCATAGGTTCATAGGTTCATAGGTAGGTACTAGGCTATTAGCCCTAGGGCCTATATAAGCTTAGCCAAAAAGGTACCCTGGCTTTCACCACCCAAGAAATTTTTTTTCCTGTGCCCCTGTTGAGCAGAGCCACAGAAGTGATCCCTGAGATGAATTTCCTATTTCCCATCCAATCATCAAGATTTTTCTTGAAGAGTGCTAATGAGGAGCTCTGTTTGACATAGATAGGTAGTCTGTTCCAGAGTATGGAAAGTCTCTGGGACATGAATCTATCCCTCCAGCATGTTCTGTTTATTGTGGTGACAAGGTTTAGGTCCCTAGAGCGTGTAGCTTGGAGGGATTGGGATTTCTTTAAGTGGAGCATGTCCAACAGCTTTGGGTTTGACATAGCTTTGTATGTTAGGCAGAGATCGCCTCTGAGTAGGCAATATGCAATGGAGTAAAGCTGGAGTTTTTTGAGACGGTCTGCATAGGGCATCTGTTTGAGGCCAGTAATTCTCTTTGTGAGGTATTTCTGTGGCTTTTCCAGTTGTTGCAGATGTTTTGTGAGGTACATACCAAAAAGGGTGTTGTACTCTATAATGGGTCTAATGAGTGATGAGTAGAGGGGAACAATGACCTCTTTTTTTCAGGATGAGAAACCTTTTGTGATGAGGTGAGCCATGTAGAAGGATTTCCTGACCACTGTGGCGATGTGATTATCAAAGGAAATATTACTGTCTACCTGTGTCCCAAGGTCTCTTATCACACTTTCGGCGTTAAGTAGACTACTATGTGGTAGTTCATGGGTACAGCATTTTTACAAAGGGGATGACAATACACTTTTTGGCATTGAGCTTCAGGCCATGGCTTTGACACCAGGCATCTGTCTCAGTGAGGCCCTTTTGTAGTCTGTTTTAAGCCTGTTATCCTCTTGGTGAGGTATTTTTGAGGCCTCTCCAGTTGTTGCAGGTGTCTAGTAAGGTACATCCCAAATAGGGCATTGTACTCAATAATTATTATTATTGTTTTCTAATTTGTTATACCCCCAAATGCCTGAAAGAGGGCTGCCATGAGTAGCATGATGTTGTTTTTACAGCCTTCACCTTGTGATGTCATTTTAGAGGGACAGACATGTGAGGATTATTTACTGTGGGTTTCTCTCTGTCAGCATCAGTCTGCATTTTTAATTGCTTTGCTCCTTTGATTTCCATTAGTGGCCATCTCTGATACAGCCATTTAAAGATTGTTTGAATAATATGCTTGAAACTATTGCAGAGTTAATTGTTTTTTTTTTTTCAAAGTAACTGTAATTCAGTGTTCAAGTGTGAGAAATCCATCCCCTGTGATTAATAGCTGTTACTGGGCTGAGATGCTTTGTGTTGCATTCACAATTTTTAATATTGTAGCTAGAATTAAAGTCTCTGATGTCAGTCTTCCTTTCCTGACTCACTGACTTGTAGGGTTGCCACCTTCCTTCATGGCTAAAACTGGAATAAAGTCACACCCCTCGCATCACCAGTAATCCCGCCCACCCCACCCCTCTCCCGCCCACATTCCACCCATTTTGTGATGCCGCGATGACATCACTTGACGGCGAATGCCCTCTTTCTTCACTCCTGCTGCCTGCTTTTGGCTGATTTACTATGCTTTTCTGTAAAAAAAGCATAGTAAATCAGCCGATTTACAAACTCCGATAGTCTTTTTCCTTTTTGAAACAGAATACCGGAGTTTGTACAGTGTTTTCCGGACTACCGGAGTATCAGTTTGATTTCCGGATAGTCCGGAAAAAAAACGGAATGGTGGCAACCCTACTGACTTGTCTCAACAAAACTGTTTGCAGTGCAAAAATATGTTAACAAAACAGCAGAAGAAATGTGCTTTTACAGAAAACACAGTGTATAAAACTGAAAAAAATCAAACACTGAAAATAAGAGTAAGAGGAAAAAGTTTTTTATGTGGCACTCAGAGTTTGATTAAAAAGAAAGACAACAAAGATTATTATTGTTTTCTTGTTATTGTTTTCTTGTTACAAATTAAGTGTAAGTTGTGCCTTATTCATTTGCATCTAAAAGCTAAGCTAGAAATCTTTGCTTTTGTTCAGACTCAGGGATACACTATCTGCGATATGATGCTGGCGATCCATGACTCATAAATCACATTTAAATGTTAAAGAGACATTACTTTCTTAATGGTTCTGCAGTTGGAATAAATTATCTAACTTAATTACTCTGCCAGTTTTTGCAGCATTTGAGATGTAACAGATAATGAGGCAAATGCAGAAAAGAAAGGCAAACAGAAATAAATTCAGATATAAAACAAATTGAATAATTATTAAATTATGCTTTTTTGATATGTGACGTGTTTAGTGTATGATTACAGGGAAGGAAAAAAATCACTTTTTGAAAAGAAAAACTTGACTTTTTGGAGTTCGCCTTTAACTAAAGTGCTGCTTTGTATAGTGTAGGTGATGATATTCGTTATGCTTGTTACAGTATTTTTTTACACTAATACAGGCTTTACATACACTGCACATTTTTCCTCGCTTATGACAGGGTGGTTAATTATCTGTTTTTTATTCAGAAAAGCTTATTTTTCATAAACATTTAATAACAGCACAGCTGACAGTTGCTATAAGTCAAATGTTTTTGCCACAGCACCGTATTAAAATTTGAAATGAAGCTGATAATCTCAAACTCAATTTTATCTTAGTTTCTGTAACATTTAAAACTTCTTGACCTGTTTATTTTGTTTTCTTGGCAGTTGTGGTAGGACAAGCTGATCAAGGCTCTCCAAGGAAACAAAACACCAAAAAACTAATGCTTACAACAAAGAAGGGTGAAAATTAAATGATGTCCTTTTTGCAGGGGGCAAGCCACCCATAGCCTCTGAGTTTCTATATATCAACTCTGTGGTTGTACAAACATGAAGGAGGGAGAAATATTCCAAGTCAAAGGCATCACTGCCAGCCACACTCAGAAATTGCAACTGCAGAGGTTTCCTGTTAAAACAGCGACTGATGCGTTCCTTGGCACCTTGTCATTTGGGTAGTGGTGATTGGTGCTCAAGCCATTTCATCTTGGCCACTTGTAGATACATATCTAAAAATGACACAGGCTCATTTCCTTTAATGGTCATTCATGGTTTGGAGCATGTCTAAAACCTGTGGCTAACTAAAAAGGTGCATTCAAAAGTGGACTTTAATAATTTCATTACAAGGGATCTAGAACCATGGGGAAGGGGTGCATTACCATCATCTGAATGATACGTTTCAATGTGTATCTTCACAAGTGGATAGCAGCTGCAGAACAAAGTTCAGAACTGGAGAAATCATCACTGAAATTGATTATGTATAGGCACTGTAGGAAAAAAGTGTTACGGCATGAGGGTCACATGGGAATAAGTAAGTACAAACAGGGACCCTAAACATCTTTTCTTGGGGAGTAAGGATAGACAGAGAGAAATAACGCAAAGATAAATAAGTATACCCTGAGACTAAAAATAAGGTACAGAGATATATTTCTAGAAACTACACCTGAGAGCTACATATATGGTATGAAACTTAATGGGGGACTGCCTGAGAAACTTAATAAATTCATTTCCTGGCATATCCTTGGATGCTGGGATCAATCATGCTGCAAAACAGTTTTGGCTACAATAGGTGAATTAAAATGAATACTGTGAAAATAAAGTTAGCTTGGAAAATTAATATTTAAAAATGGGCCACATGTTAGCAACAGAGTAGGTATCTAAAGGTAAGATTAGGAGTGCCATCTCATCCTTCTCAGCTGTCAAACTTTGCATCTGTGTAGAAAAAAATGAACAGGACAAACACTCAACTACAAATTGTACAGAATGAAATTCAGAAGCAGATGTTCTTCCAAACTATATAACACTAGAGTGAGTCATATAACTGTCAATACTGTGCTACAGTATCAAATGTCTGCCATACTGTTCGTTGTTTGCCTCCCCGATCGACCACAGTCAGTGCTTACTCCTGCAGGTTCTGATTTAAGAACTGAAGACTGCATATTAATTAATGAATTAACATAGATAATGCTTACAGTCAGCGATCCTTTCTACTTCTGATGTTTCCACCCATTCATGAACTGCAAATTCATCCTGAACATAAACGCTGGGAATTAGTATGTAATGCTTAGCATTTGAGAATCATAAATACATCCCAGTGTTTAAAAACTATTTTATTTTTTTTATTTATGCATTGTTTATGTAGAAGGCTCTCTGCCATTAAAGGAATTTTGGCTGACCAAATCACAGGCATTGTCTCAAGCAGTATGTTCATTGTTAACCCCCATGTTGTAACAAGATGATGGTGATGATGATGTCACAAAATAAGTTAGCTTGGGTAACCAGGAAGGATGATGGTGATGATGATGTCACAAAATAAGTCGACCTGGGTAACCAGGAAGGATGATGGTGATGATGATGTCACAAAATAAGTCGACTTGGGTAACCAGGAAGGATGTTGGTGATAATGATGTCACAAAATAAGTCGACTTGGGTAGCCAGGAAGGATGATTGTGATGATGATGTCACAAAATAAGTCGACTTGGATAACCAGGAAGGATGTTGGCGATAATGATGTCACAAAATAAGTCGACCTGGGTAACCAGGAAGGATGATGGTGATGATGATGTCACAAAGTCGACTTGGGTAACCAGGAAGGATGATGGTGATGATGATGTCACAAAATAAGTCAACTTGGGTAACCAGGAAGGATGATGGTGATGATGATGATGTCACAAAATAAGTCGACTTGGATAACCAGGAAGGATGTTGGTGATAATGATGTCACAAAATAAGTCGACTTGGGTAACCAGGAAGGATGATGGTGATGATGATGTCACAAAATAAGTCGACTTGGGTAACCAGGAAGGAGACATGTGATCTGAGCAGAAGTAGAAGGAATATGAAATCCAGAAGAGGGTGAATTTGCTTCTGATTTGCAGGTATAAAGACGGCTTCGTCTCATGACAGGAGCAGAGGGACATGCTGGGAGGATTGTGGCCTGACCAAAGCTTTCTTTACCTTGCTTCTTTATTTGCATTATGGAATGTCCAGTTTAGTTTAGTTTTCCAGCTTTCCCGAAGAGCTTCATTGAACTTCAGTCTGAAGTGTTTAAGGGCTTCCTCTTCAGTCTTTCCTAATGCTAAGGCATCCTAAAGGAAGGGGACAAGGAACAAGAAAACTTTATTTATACAGGAAACAAAACTCATTTACCTTTATCCAGGGGCTAACTAATAAATCAATAGGGTGTGCTAATAAAGGTTGTAAGCCTTGAACCCAGTTTATCATGTGACAGCCAATAACACAACCATTAACTAACTTTTCTGGGATTACTACATCTACTAAAGAACAAAGTCACAGAAAACAACATCTGCTAAAACACAAACTCAGAAAACAACATACAAATTGTCAAAAATCCAAAAGTTTGAAAACTATTTGAAGAACACATTGATCAAAAACACACAAACCATGACAAAAAACATAAAGCATAACAATATATGACTTCCATTGATAGTGTTGGAGAGGTTGAATGCTATCCTTGGTTACTCCACATGTGAACTTTCAATATGTGGCGTAAATGGTTGTACCATTACAGACTGGCTCATTGGTGCAGAGGGATGACGCCCTGACTGTCACCTAGGCAACCAGGATTTGATTAGTCTCCCTGCCATTGAAGGGACTAATCAGAGTAGGGAAGGAGTGAAAGGGCGTGCCCCGCTCATTTCTCCTAGAAGTAGGGCGGATGGGCAAATGCTCATTGAGCACACAGGTGGTTGTGATCTCCCTGGTGGAGACAAGGGAAACCATCACACAGTGAATGAAGACAAACAGGCAGAGCTGTTTGCTGGCAATACCTCTTGTGGAAGTGAGGGATGACCATTGAGGTCAGCTAGTGGCATGACCCCTTCCCTCATGAACTGAGTGTGAGAAAGAGGCTATGGCCATCAAGAAAAAACATCAACCAACCCATCATGACTGCTTAAATGATGGTCCCTCCTGGCCAACTTCAACCCAATGATGGGGAATGAATGGACCAATTGACTGGGAGGTGGCTCATGATTGGCAGGTAGAGAGACACAAAACTCACAAAAAAAAAAATTAAAAGAAAAAATAAATAGTACAATTAATAAAGTATAAGTGAAACTGTACCATTAATAAAGTATATGTGAAAAATTAGTAATTCACAGTTGGAGGTGCAGTTATATAACATTATTTGGAAAGAAAAGAGAGTACTAAACTACTTTGTAAGCTGAGAATGAATCCAACTTGGTACAAGGTGAGCAAAGTCTTATTGGGACTGAAGTGAGACAAACAGAAGAGTGTGTAATGATAGATGAAGAGGCTCCTCTGGTGGATATTAAAAATAATTTATACTGGGAGATGAAAACAGTTAGTACTCATCTGTATAATTCTATTGTAGCAGTAAAAGCATGAAGTGTAAAAGAGATGCTCTATGAAGTCTTATTCAGGCGCTGTTGAGAAACCAAGAAAAATGTCTTTAAGGAAGGCCTATGAATATTTGTTAAATGAAATGGGGGGGGGGTCTGAAGTGAAAAAAATAACCTGATAAACTGGTGGAAAAATAAAACTAAATGGAGTACCAGACATAGGGAAGGACTAGATAGTATTTGGCTCCATGTTATGCAAAATTGAGTGCAAACAGCTCAAACACTCTCTGTAGCAACCTAAGGGAGAGAACGGAAACCACATTGACACATCCTGGTTACACATGAGACTTATCAATGAAAGATCAGGTGCTATTTCTAATGTGGAAGCAGGAAAAATATGTAAAACTAGTGAAAAGTGTACTTTTTGAGCATGACTTTTTGTTTTAAACTAGAAAGCACTGAACTCACTTTGCTTTGGTCAAAAGGACATATAGACTAAGAAACCTGAAGTTACAACAATACATTCTGCATTGTTTTGAGTAATTTTCTCTCATGGAGGCTAAACTGTCACAGACTCACAAGATACAGTTGAAAGTAGAGTAGAGCGTCAATTATCCAAACTAACTGGGACCTACGGTAGTTTGGATAATCAAACATATAATTGAACCAGATAAAAAACTTCTAAAATTTAGTTTTTTCTGCATGCAGGAGTACACTTTTCAACTATTCAGCAATTTTAGTGGACAATAAAGAATATTTTTCACACACGAGCTGTCTACAAGCTTGAAAAACATGCTCATGTGAATACATATAATGTTTACATATTCAGACTTTATGATTTTTCCTACCTGAAAACTTTGGATGGCTATTTTGGATAATTGATGTTTTGGATAATCGATGTTCAGATAATCAACTTTCTACTGTATAAGTGAGTCAGTTGACGGAGTTCTGCAGCTGAATAATGATAAAGATGGAGAACAAGAAAAGCAGTTTAGATGGTTGGTGACATGAGATGATTTGGAAACTTTTTTTAGCTCAGATCAAAAGAAATCAAAAGCTGCAAGTAGTGCATAAAAGAATGCTGGGTGACTGACATTAACGGAGTTGTGGAGAGAGTCTGGCAGTTGCTGTAGAGTGTTAAGGCCGTGAGTTGTAGTTCCTGTGGTACACGGTTTGATTCCCGCAGTCCTTATTTGCCTATTGTGTGACTTTGTGGAAGTAACATAGGTTCAAAGCTAGGTACTAGTGTTCCTAGATTGTCCTTGAAAAGGGACTGTTTGTCCACTGGGCCTACGCTGGCAAAAATGGGCATTATTATTTATATATCACATATTATCTAAACTGTTGAACTGAAATATATGTGCATTGAACTTGCAATATTTTTAGCATGCCTGAAATGGGTAGGAAAAGACAGGTCTTAATTATGACATGGAGAAAAGCTCCCATGCAGATGAGAAACCTTATTGAATTATCTTGCTGTAGCCTGATGGGTAAAAGTGGGGAGTGCTTACTGCTCCCCACAATTAGAATGTTACATTGTATATTATACAGCTTTTGATAATGCTGTAAAACTAGGTCCTAAAATGTTCTGCAGGATTCATTAAGCATGCTGCAAATGTAAAGTTTGTAGGATGTTTTCAAGGTATGGTTATGACTGATTTGTTGGGGTGGGGGGAATCTTATGAATGTGCCTGACACCTACCCATTGGATTACCAAAAAATAATGGCACATACAAGATTGTTGATTTGCTGGGGTTACACTACAGAATCAATGAAACAACATTTTTTGATTTGTATAGCTGGTGGGTTAGACTAGATTAGTATGGAACAGAAGTTGGTTGGAAATAGAATTAGAAGTTATGTACTTACCATAACTTGGCATCTGTATTGTTCATTTTCATATTTCCACATTGATGGGTTACGAATCTGACCCTTGGAGCCGACTTGGTCACATTTTCAAGACTTGGAAACTTTCCCGAGCTCCTCCCTCTACTCATAATGCACCACACCATTCCCAACTTTTCAGACTGAGTTTGCTGCCTTACTGCCCATTGGACTATAGTGATAGAATAGAGAAAAAAAATGATTGAAGCGCAAACCTGGAACATGAGTGTTCCAAAACATATGCAAAGATCCTTCTAGGAGTGACAAAGCCTGAGGATGGCAGGTAAGAAAAGTGAAGAAGAATAAAAATGGACAACACAGATGCCAAGTTATGGTAAGTATATAACATAAATCTGAAGTTGTCCTTTTCATTCTTCCTCACCGATGGGTCAGAGTCCCCAGCTACATAACTCTTGGGAGGCCTTCAAGGAAGGCTATGCCAGAGTACTGTCGAGCCAAAGGAAGGCCTGCTTCGGGAGACAATGTCCAATTTGTGATATGTAACAAAGGTATGAGTCTTTGACCAAGTCACCACAGCACAAATATCATCAACTGAAATTTTAAAGGAAAAAGCCAAGGAGGCAGCTGTAGATCTGGTGGAGTGGGTTCTTGGAGGTCGAGGCAATTCCAAATATTTCTGAGAATAAATCAGTGAAATACAATCAGTAATCCATTTGGCCAAAGTGATTTTGGAAAATGCTTGATCTAAGTGGTTAGGGGAAAATGATACAAACAGTTGACTAGACTTCCTGAACTGTTTTGTTCTGTGAAGAAAGAAATGTAGTTGTCTATGAACATCAAGAAGGTGCAGCCGATATTCGCACTTATTAGTAAAGTTCAGAAAGAAAATTGATAATTGTATTGATTGATTAATTAATATTAGTTTCTATGGCCACTTTAGGCATAAAGGATGGGTTAGTTTGAAGACATACCCTATCTTTATGAAAAACAATGTAAGAAGGCCTAGCTGACAAGGCCTGGAGTTCAGAAATTCTTTTTGATGAAGTAATAACTACCAAAAAAATTGTTTTCCTAGAAAGAAATTTCATGTCACAATTGTTTGCTGATTCAAAGGGTGTCTGAGTCAACCCTGGAGGACCACTGTGAGGTCCCAAGGGGAGTAGGATCTTTTATGGGAGGTCTAAGGAGGAAAATTCCTTTCATAAAAGCTTTACATAACTTGGAAGCTGACAGAGAGCTAGAGATTCATTTCCAGCATGATAATTAGATATTGCAGCTTGCTGAAGATTAATAGTGGAAAAACTAGCCCCTTCTTGGAGACATATCCCACCTCCTCTCATTGTACTGAGACATTTAAATGTACTCTCAGATACTATAGCTCCACTTGGCTTACTGTTTCATGGATATTTCTACATGTTTGGGACCTTGCAATTTCTAAATTGGTCTTGCTGTTTGATGACTGCACTATTTAAGTAAGATAAGTGAACACCTCCTGAACTTTTTTTTTGCTGTTTATAAGGTAAAGCTTCCTAAATATAACACTGATTGACCAACTTGCTATGCTAGAACCTTGTATACCTATGATAGTAGTGCAAACACAAAAAGAAAAAAAAAGCAAATTTGGAAAAAAAGCCTGTCCTAGCCTGTATGCAAGCACCCTGAGTACTAACTATCTCTTTCCCTCCTCCAGACAATTCGTAGCCATTATTTAAGGGTTCCCCCTCCCATCAAATACCTACATCAGTTAAGAAGAATCGCCCAGAAAATACTGTGGACCCAGCAAAGAAGTTTGAGAGAACCATAGCCTGAAAGTAGTGAATGTATATTAACTTTCTTGGTTTAGTGTACTTTACATAGAGTGTACTCCCCCTTAAGGACAGCTGACTGACTTTAGTGTGGTCAAACGCTACATCACAGATTAGCGGCAGGCATCAACCCCCATATATCTGTTACCTTCTTAGTTATACTGCACTCCTTTTCCTCTATAATCTAGAGTGCACCTTTGCCTCTTCCTACCCATCCTGCCCACACTCCAGCTCCCTGAATTACACAACACATCTCTGATATACTGACTATTTTCTTTGAATTTATTCTAAGGTTACTTAACTGCCACATAAATGCCTTCCACCCATATAGGATACATATTGCAGTAATAGGCTCTCTTTCACATAACACTGATAGTCTCCCAAACTCTCCAGTGTCTTGGACTACTGTCTCTGCCTCGCTCTGTATGCTACACTCAGTCCGCTCCCCTACCCTACCTCCATTCCCACCCACCACATATCAATTACATTTATAGTTAGACACCAGACCCTCTATCAGTTCCCTCCCACCCAATTAGAGTTTCACACCACACATATAACTTACAAACCAACACCCTTCACCACACACTTACTATCACTCATTATTAGTATATCAAACCCACTTACTTTAAGATACTGCCCTTAAACACTCTTCACCAAACATGATGAACTATAAACAACAATCCCACTTAATAAAAGCACTACTCTACCTATGTACTATCACCACCTTTCTCCTGTTCTCCTACCTCTCCTCTTACCACACTTCACTACATATCAGTACCCCCCCACAATGGCAAAACGAACCTCTATCTACTCCCCTGAAACTTTGTAACTTCCCTATCACACCACTAGACCTCACCTCCTCTATATCAGTCTCTTACTCCCACTACAAACTGTCAGTCAGAACTAACCCTCACTCCTCATTAAAACATACTAAATTACTACACAAACTAACTAAACTGTATCTTTATCTACTCCACAAACTCATTCACTGTGGTGACATTCACCCTCATCCAGGGTCCACCATAACACCCTACACAGACTCTAATCAGCCAAACCCCCTATACTATAGACCTACCTCCTCTCTCCTCTTCATTAACATAAATGTAAGAAGTATACTTAATAAAATCCAGGACCTTCATGACCTTCTAGCTGTATATAAACCAGAAATAGCAGTGCTAACTGAAACATGGCTTAAACCAAACACCATAATAATGAGATCACAGCCCCTGGCTATAACATAATACGCAGAGATAGAGTAGAGAAAAAGGGAGGTGGCGAGTGATATTGTTCCAAAATCATCTCACCTTTGAACAAATTGATTATAACACCCAAGAAATCAAAGATGTTGAACTATTCCTTGCCAAATTAAAATGAAACTCAAACAAACATATCATTATTGCAGGTTCCACCAGGCAATAACACTACTATAACGGAAAACCTGCTAAACTGGATCTCAAACTCCATGCCACAAGAAACTATACTATTAGGTGACTTTAATATTGACTGGCTGAACTATTCTAGCCACACTCCAACTACCCACATTAACCTCCATAGATTTACCCAAATTATATCCACCCCAACCGAACATACAAAACTTCAAAATGTGAATCCATCTTAGACTGGATTCGGTTATCTGACCCCACTCTAGCATGGCACTCTGGCTGTCTACCTGAAAGTCTAAGTGATCATCAACCAACCTACCTAATTTGGAACAGACCCCACTACATAAGCCAACCCAACCTCAGAGTAATATGCAACAAAAAGACCTTTAAAACAACTGACTTCATCAATTCATTACAAAGCTGTAATTGGACACCCCTAAAACTACTATCTGTAGATGACGCCGTATAGTACTTTACTCCACTTTCCTGCAAATCCTAAACTGTCATGCCCCGTTCAGAACTATAAGACTAAAAAAATTCATAAACTCAAATGCAATGGAACAACTAGTCACCATTCCCACAAGAGCAGACAATATACTAGACCTGATCATCACAAACATGGGGACAAAATGCTCCACACCGGAAGTATATCCCTCTTTGGTAAGATCAGACCATAAATTAATCTCACTGGAAATCCACATCCCGCCCCCA
Organism: Protopterus annectens; assembly: GCF_019279795.1. NCBI lineage: Eukaryota > Metazoa > Chordata > Ceratodontiformes > Protopteridae > Protopterus > Protopterus annectens. The sequence continues at coordinate 1,691,070,241 of NC_056729.1, read as the reverse complement.
CCCCCTGCACAAAAGACCACAGTGAAGAACTTCTCAAAAGCAAACCTCACACTTCTTAAGACTGAAGTGGTATCTTTCAAGGCCCCTGGGCCAGTGGAAACCACAACCCACACTGCTGAATCCTTTGCAAATGCCTTCTATGGGCACCTTCAAGAATGCATGGATCATGCAATCCCAAATAAAACCAAGACCCATTCCCCCAAAGGCAGGCGCCCAGTCTGGTGGACCCCAGCCATAAACAAACTTTACAACAGGAGGAGGAAGCTACTACATGACAGAGCAAAATCCCTAAAAGGGAAGGCATCTCTGATCAGTACTAGCAAAAACTACGATCACTCATAAAATCATCCAAGGCCAACTTTGAGAGAAAAATCGCAAAAGACACAAAAGACAATCACAAGGCCTTCTTTAGCTATGTTAGAAACCTGGGTGAAAACTCCCAGATATGCTCAGAGTTAGTCCAAAATGACACAAAATACACTGAACCCACTGACATTGCCAACATTCTGGCAGACAGGTTCAGTGCAAATTTCTCCTCCCCCCCCCAAAAGGAGAAATAACTATCCCAGCAGAGTGTAGCCTCCCTAACATCTCAGATGCCCAGGTGAGAGCCGCCCTCTCTAAAGCTAAAAATACAGCATCAATGGGACCGGATGGTGTCCCGGGCTGTGTGCTACATGAACTCCAAGAGGAACTAAACCCACATATAAGACTGCTGTTTAATCTTAGCCTTACCACAGGATACGTACCCAAAGAGTGGCGTACGGCAACAGTGGTCCCACTTCACAAAGGCGGTGCTTCTACGGACCCTGGAAATTACCGCCAAATAAGCTTGACGAGCTTGGTCTGCAAAGCTATGGAGAGGATCATTATGGAACTCATAAACAAAGACATTGGGGACCTACAGACATTGGATCCTACCCAATTTGGCTTTGTCAAGGGCAGATCCTGCCTTTTGAACTTGGTCGACTTTTTTGAAACAGTCACTAAGGCCATTGATGAGGGTAAGGCAGTTCACACAGCCTATCTTGACCTTGCAAAAGCCTTTGACACAATACCCCACTCGGGCATCATAGACAAACTCACCAGCTTAAATGTAAACCCATATGTCACAAGATGGGTTGCAAACTGGCTCAAGGACAGAACCCACAGGGTCAGAGTTGCTGGAGCTATGTCAGACTCTAAGCCAGTCACAAGCGGTGTCCCACAGGGCTCAGTCCTGGGACCCCTCTTGTTCGGCATTTATTTTTCCGAGGTACAGGCAAACATAGGAGGATTGTGGCTGACAAAGTTCGCAGATGACTGCAAACTGGGCGCCATAATTGATACTCCAGCGGACACAAACATCCTTCAGAGAGGCCTCATAGAAATGGATAATTGGTGCCAGAGCCATGGCCTTAAGCTGAACGCCAAAAATGTATAGTCATACCCTTTGGGAAAAACAAGGTACCGACAAATTACCACATAGGCGGTAATCCATTAAGTATGGAAGAGGTAATCAGGGACCTAGGGACCCAGGTTGACAGTAACCTCTCATTTGACACTCACATTGCCAAAGTGGTTAGGAAGACCTTCTATATTGCCCACCTTATCATGAAGGGTTTCACATCTAGATCAAGAGAGGTCATTGTGCCCTGTACTCTTCTCTTATCAGGCCAATGATTGAGTACAATGCCCCATTTGGGATGTATCTCACCCGACACCTGCAGCAGTTGGAAAGACCCCAAAAGTTCCTCACCAAGAGGATAAAGGGTCTTAAACATATGTCATATGCTGCCCGACTGAAAAACTCCAGCTCTATTCAGTCGCATACCGCCTACTCAGAGGTGATCTGTGCCTGACGTACAAGGCCATGTCCAATCCTGAATTAATGGACATGCTCCACCTCAGAAAATCCAAATCCATCAGAGCCATGAGAACAAGTGACTTAAACCTCAACACAGAAATAAATAGAACGTGCTGGAGGGACAGATTCATAACCCAGAGGCTCCCTACACTCTGGAACAGAATCCCAGTCCATGTTAGGCAGAGCCCCTCACTGACTCTATTCAAGAGAAATCTCGACGCGTGGATGGGAGATCGTAGGTTTACCCCGGGGGTCATCTCTGTGTCACTACTAGACAGAGGCATAGTAAACTAAACCCTAAAAGGGCGTAGTATTCTCATCCTAAGGGGTGGTGTAAGCCACATACACTCTGGCTAGGCTTATAAATGCCCTAGGGCAGATAGCCTAGTACGAACCTATGAACCTATGAACCTAAAAACCAACTATACTCCATGGCTAACTAAAGATACTAAGACTACAGTGAAAGAGAGGGATCAGGCCTGGAGTCAATATCAAAAGAACAAAACCAGTAATCTGTGGCAAACCTACCAAAAACTTTGAAACAAAGCCAAAAAACAAATCAAACTAGACAAAAGTAACTACTACAAGAACATGCAGAAAAAATATGTCAACAACCCTAAGAAATTTTGGGCTACAATAAATGGCATAATCCACCCAGGTAAAGCCACTACCCCAACCCCAGTATTACCAAACAACCATGACAACATTCCCATTCAATTTAACAAGTTCCTTACCGAAACAGTCCAAACCCTTACCAATGCCCTCAATACCACTAGCAGCCCTATACCAGGTGCTAGCAAAACCCACCCTACTACTCAAAACAATACCTCCAACTTTTCCCTACACTCTGTACCCACTAACATTATTTCAAAGCTCCTTAAGAAACTCAAACCAACCACACTAGCTGCTGACACCCTACCAGCCGAATTCCTTTAGATAGCAGCAGACGCCATAGCTTATCCCGTGCCCATCCTCATAAACAGGCCACTTGCAGAATTCAAAGTCCACACCCTGTGGAAAACATCACGCATTATTCCACTGCACAAAGGGGGCAACTTCTTAGAACTCACCAACTACCGCCCAATCGCAATACTCTCACCTCTATCCAAGATATTAGAGAGAGTTGTACATTCCCAACTACTTCGGTACCTCTTACAAAACAACTTAATCTCCAAAACCCAGCATGGCTTTAGACCATCCCATAGCACCACCACAGCATTACTAACATTTACAGATTTACAGATATAGTTAACCACAATAGAAACAAGGGACTATTTGTATCTTCCATTTTCTTAGACTTATCTATAGCCTTTGACATGGTAGACCATAACATTCTTCTCCAAACTTTATCTACCCTAAGCCTCAGCCCCTCCACTACATCATGGTTTACTAGCTACTTATCTGGTTGACAGCAAGCTGTCCTATGGCATGACCAGCTGTCCCCCCTGTTACCAATATCCATAGGTGTACCTCAAGGATCCATCCTTGGCCAACTATTATTCTCACTATTCACCAAACAAATCAATTCCTCCTCACTCACAGCATCAGTAGTACAATACGCAGATGACACCACCCTTATAAGTGCTGTCACCACCTTAAAGGAACTGCAATCCTCACCCAAAACACTTTTACTCTAGCCGAAACATGGTTCACAAACAAAAGTCCAAACTGGGAGTAAACAAACAAGGCTCTCTTGATATTAAATAAAAGACAAAACTTTTATTCAGGTACAAACTAGTGAGCGCTTTCGTGCCTCCTGGCACTTCTTCAGACAATGCAAACACTGCAAAAATCTCAATAAAAAGGGGTTGCCTCACCCACATTATTTCACAGCAACCAACCATATATCTGCAGCAATTAATATTCACCTGCTGGCAATAATCAACAAATGTAATGTGAAGTCAAAGACTTCACATATCAACTAGCTTAGGAAATCCTTACATGCAAAATAGAAAGTCTGAAATTACACATAAAAATAAAATGAAATAAAATAAAAGCATTAATTCTCACTTTCACTACTATCAACAACTATATAACCATACAGAGAAGTGATGGCAGCAAATTTCAGTCATAAAATGTTTTACTTTCTCACATATAAAACTACTGACATCAACCTTCTCACAGTTGTAATACTATAGTACACCAAAAGATGGCAGTCATATACTGCATACAGAAATGTATTCCAAAATTCCTAAGGCAAACACCTAACACTCACATATCAGGCTAAAATTAAAAAAACAGCAAGCATTACATTTCCTATCTTTTAAAACAACTAGGGGTACATCTATCAGTAAATAATACTGGCAGTATATAAAAAAAAAGCTAAAATACTATAGGAGAAATAGTTGGATATACACTAGTAATAGCATTCTTAATGTTTCAATGGCCTCTCAGCTAAGTAAGGTTTCAGGGACACTAATTCATTCAGGCCATATCCTCGATCTGCCTGCAATCTAATTATCCATCTAACCTCACATTTCTCCATGTAGACGAGGGGAATGCCCTAGCTAGGCATACACTTGAATATAGCACCAGACTTAGGTTTATAGCTGTTGAAATGACCACTAAAGGGGCTAGATTAGGAAAGTATAAGAACTACACGGAGAAATGTGAGGTTAGACGGATAATTAGATTGCAGGCAGATAGAGGATATGGCCTGAATGAATTAGTGTCCCTGAAACCTTACTTAGCTGAGAGGCCATTGAAACATTAAGAATGCTATTTAATAGTGTATATCCAACTATTTCTCCTATAGTATTTTAGCTTTTTTCTGATGTACTGCCAATATTATTTACTGATAGATGTACCCCTAGTTGTTTTAAAGGATAGGAAATTTAATGCTTGCTGTTTTGTGAATTTTAGCCTGATATGTGAGCATTAGGTGTTTGCCTTAGGAATTTTGGAATACATTTCTGTATGGATTATATGACTGCCGTCTTTTGGTATACCATAGTATTACAACTGTGAGAAGGTTGATGTCAGTAGTTTTGTATGTGAGAAAGTAAAAAATTTTATGACTGAAGTTTGCTGCCGTCACTTCTCTGTATGGTTATATAGTTGTTGATAGTAGTGAAAGTGAGAATTAATGCTTTTATTTTATTTTATTTTTATGTGTAATTTCAGACTTTCTATTTTGCATGTAAGGATTTCCTAAGCTAGTTGATATGTGAAGTCTTTGACTTCACATTACATTTGTTGATTATTGCCAGCAGGTGAATATTAATTGCTGCAGATATATGGTTGGTTGCTGTGAAATAATGTGGGTGAGGCAACCCCTTTTTATTGAGATTTTTGCAGTGTTTGTATTGTTTGAAGAAGTGCCAGGAGGCACGAAAGCGCTCACTAGTTTGTACCTGAATAATAGTTTTGTCTTTTATTTAATATCAAGAGAGCCATGTTTGTTTACTCCCAGTTTGGACTTTTGTTACTGCATTTTGCTTTTTTGGGAGAGCTTCATCCCCAGCTGTTTTTGGATTTGTGTTTTGTACCTGTGGTTCACAAACATCAAACTTATTCTTAACCCCAAAAAAACTAAATTAATTCTTTTCAGCCCAGGTCATGCCCCCCCCCCCCCCAACAACACTTTCACCATTCACTCCAAAGATAACATTCAAATCACTCCAACTGCACATACTAAACTGTTAGGTGTAGAAATAGACAATAACCTCAAATTTGACATCCATATAACACAAACCATTAAGAAAGTTAATAAAAAACTAGGACTTCTCTATAGGAACAAATACTTTAAACAAACCAAAGCTATTATTGCAAGAACTCATCTCTTATCCATCCTTCTGTATGCCTCTTCCATCCTTACTAATCTCTGCCAGAGTGATCTGAACAAAATGGAATCTTGTTATAACAAAATAGCCAAGTTCGCTATTGAAACCTCATACAAATCCCACCACTGTCTCGCCCTTAACCAACTCAGTTGGCTCAAGCTACCTCAACTATTTCTGTTTAATCAACTCACAATAGCGCATAATCTCTTCTACAGTCCAGAAAAAAGCCCTGCATTTCAAAATATAATTAACCCCCACATCCCTACCAGAGCCTTACGATCTAGTTCTCAGAACCTAATAAGTGTCATCGGACACAAAAATGATGCTGGCCAATCTCTCTTTGCCCGCACAATTGCCAAAATCTGGAACTCACTACCTAGCCAAATAACCTCCACTACTTCCACTATTCAGCTTAAGAAACTCCTGAGAACCCACACTTTGTTCATACTACACCCCAGGTTATTTTGCACCAATACCATGTTCAAGGATTCTACTGAAGGTCCCCTAATTCCTTTCACTGTAAAGCTTAATAATCACTGGTTATTTCTGTAACAAAATATTGAGAGTACTCATAATTTAGAAAGAAAAAAAAATTGTTCTTGTGTGTTTATATTTTATATTCCATATAAACCCTACTACTAGAATGCTGTATGCTGACTTTAATTAAGGAATTGTTAATCTATACATAACTTATGTTTCTATGGAACCTATATCTCTGTATGATATTCTTGTGTAATTTCTTTATGACATGCTATTGGAGCTTTTCTCCCCGGGCCTCCGCCGAAAATGGATGAGTGTCCACTCGGACTTTCCCAGTTAACAAATGTAAAATAAAATAAATAAAAATAAATTCTTTGGAAAGAGTACTGATGAAGAAGAGGATGGCTGAAGTAGGTGCTAAAAAAGGGTCAATGTTTTCTTTAGAAGTCCATACATAAACTCTTTTTCATTTGTTTTTGTAGGCCTTCTTAGTGGAAGTCTTCTGGGAATCTAAAATAATGTTAAGGACTGGGAAAGGGAGCCTGGCCTGTCTTACTATCACTGGAATTAGAAAAGCCATGTGGTCAGCTTGAGGGCATGGAGACTGGGAAACTGGCATTCTGAGGGGTGAGATAGGAGGTCCTGATTGGCCTCCAGTATCCATGAAGGATATCTGAGGTGAGACCACAGAAAGTGGAACTACACCTGTTGAAACCAAAAGGGGGCAATGAGTATGGCAGAGCTCTTTAGCCTGGTTGCTTTCTGTAGGAGCTTTGAGATCAAAGGAAGAGGAAAATAAGCATAGAGGAGACCACCCGGGGTGAATCATAAATCAGAGCATCCCTCAGTGACTCCCCCAGAGGGGACAATCAGACAGAAGTACTTGCTGCACTTGTCGTTGACGGGAGGGAAATAGGTCTCAGCAAGGTTGGAAGCACCATCTGAAAATCATGTTCACTACTGATTGATTGAGGAACCACTCATGAGGAATCAGAAAGGACCTGTTGTGTCTGTCTGCCAGTGCATTGTTTTTTCCTGGTATGTGTGTTGCCATTAGAATGTGGTCTGAAGAGATAGTCCATTCCCAGACCCTCATAGCCTCTTTGCACAATCGATAGGAATGGGTTCCTTCTTGTTTGCTGATGTACCAGACTACTGACATGTTGTCCATATGGATAATGGATAACAATTGTCCCCAGAGGAAGACTATCCTGAAAGGCTTGAAACATTAGAAGGACCACTCTCATCTTGAGGATATTGATATGCAGCTTGGTCTCCAAGTAGGCGCATGTACCTTGTGCTGTCTTTCCCTTGTAATGCCCCCACCCTAATTCTGCAGCATCCATGGTCACTGTGGCCATTGGGGAGGGGAGAGAGAATGGCCTGCTCAAAAACAGGTCATCTCACTGTATCCACCATTGAATTTGACATTTGAAAACTACAGTGAGTTTGATGGGAACAGATAGAAGCTAGTAAAGAATAGACCATTGTATCGCCAAGTCCATTGGAGGATTTGCATAAAAATTCTTGCTAGCTGGACTAGAATAATAGCTGCTGACATTAATCCAAGAGTCTGTAACAATAATCTTGCAGGACGGGACGGAAGAGACAGTAAGTCCCACATCTGATTTCTCAGAGATGTGATGCAGTGAAGAGGTAATGAAGCCACTTGAGTCGTAGTATCCAGTTGAGTTCCTGTGAATTCTAAGTTCTGTACAGGAGTTGGGTTGGATTTGGCAAGATTTATTGTGATGCCTAGGGAGTTGGATGGAGTAATCCCTGGCATACAGAAATTGATGCCTTGTAGGGTGGTGAGGAGCCAATCATCTAGACAGGGAAATTCTGGAATCCTTTGAGCTTCAGGTGAGGTGCTACAACTGTCATACATTTGGTGAACACCTAGGGGCTGTGGTGAATCCAAATGGCAGTGTTCTGAATTGGTAGTGATTGGCTTCCAGCCAAAAGTGCAGGTGTCTCCTGGAGTACCTGTCTATTCTGATGTGATAGTATGCATCCTGGAGATCTATAGAGCACATCCAATCATCCTTGGGCAGAACAGGCAGGATGGACTGGACCATAACTATTCAGAATGTTGACTTCTTTACATAATAATTCATATTTCTTAGATTCAGAATTAGTGTTAGGTCCTCAGTTTTCTTTGGCACAAAACAGAAGTGGGAGTAAGTTCAGAATCCTACTTCTTTGGTCGAGACCTTTTGAATGACTTTTTTTTGTAGCAGCTTTTGAATTTCCTGAGCTGCGTACTCCCTCTGGGTGGAAAAATTGAGAGTTTCCTCCTGGGTTTCAGAGGTGTAAGGGAACAAGAAATGTAATAACATCTGGATATTATACTTAGCACCCAAGTGTTGTTTGTAAGACTTGTCCAGATGTCTAGGTGTAGGGAAACACGACCCCCAACTGCCTCCAGAGATGGACGGTTCGGAAGGAGTCTCTGAAGTCCTGGTTCTGCAGACCCCCTCTGCCTTTGGGGTGATGTCTACCACTGAAACCTCCTCCTCTGCCTCTAGAGTAGGTATCACCACGCTGATCTTGAAAAGGCCCCCCCGAGACTTCCAAAACTAAGTTTTCTTCCCTCCTCACTGGTTTCTGGAAAAGGCCCTCTGAGGGGTAGAAAACTTGATTCTGAAGGCAGATAGGATCTTTTCTTCCTGCTCAATGTGGGTAAGCATTTCTTTCACTGATGGCCCAAACAAGGAGGAGCCATTGAAGAGGGCAATAACAAAAGACACCTTAAAGGGTTCCTCAAAGTTGCATAGGCTCATCCAGGCATGTTGCCTTATGGATATGCCTGAGTCGGCTGCTTGTGAGGTACCCTCTGCTGTATGGGAGATCAATCTCATCAAGGAATTAGCAATGGATGATAGAGTGGCCAGTTGGGTGAAACCTTTTTGAGGTCCTCTGCTGACATGGTCTCAGCAAGAGAATTTGAGAGCTCCTTGATCAAATCTCTTTGCAACTGAGTAAAGTGTGCCAAATAGTTTAATGACCTCATAGCAAACATGGCTGAGCAGTAGATGTGCTTTTTGAATTTGTCTGTTGCTCTGGACTCCCTGTTTGGTGGATGGACAGAGGAGCTCTGCTCGGCTAACTCCTTTTTTGTGGCTGCCACAACAATGGCATCAAGTGGGACAAGCTTGCTCCAATGTGTTCTGTCTACTGGTGGGACTAGGAATCTATCTGGACACTTGGGAATGGACTCAATAATGTCTAGTTCCTTCCAGGCTCGGTGGGAAACTAGGTCAATAAGTTTGTCTGCCGGGGGGGGGGGGTTACCCAGCACGTAGATAGGCCCATCCGGAAAGCCTCCCAGAACACCGACTCTTCAGAAGAAGGAGATTGGGCAGACCAACCACCCTTCTGTCCAAGTATTTCCAGGAAGTCTACAAAGGAGATGTCATCAGGTGGCCATCAAGTGGATCCTTCTTCCTCATCAAAGTCAGTGTTTTCAGTGAGGGACTCCACTGGGGAGTCTATGTGCCTCCTTTTGCACATCTTCTCCTGTGGAACCTTCTCTGTGAGGTGTTCAGGAGAGGTGTTGGAAGAAGAGGTGAATTCCTAAGAAGGAAGAACATGAAGGCTACCCAGGGTAGGCTGACTTGGAGCAGGAATGATGGGCTCAGTGCTCGGATCCAATCAAGGATGAAGGGGAAGATCCAAGAAGTGAGAAGATGGATCTGTTTGTAAAAAGAAGACCCTTTCTACAACTTGGAAAGCTTATGGACCAGGAGAAACCCCTCCCATCTCCCTCAGAGCTGAGGCACCTGAGGGGGAAAGAACAAGCCCAACCCCAGATCCATGGCCTCCAGAAAGAATTGGACCCGAGCTATTGAGGGCCGAGGCACCAAAAGGAAGGGATGCATCTGACAATGTTGGAGCTGACCCCAACCCACTGGACCCAGCACTGACATCTCAGATCCAAGACCCACTCTGATCTCATGAAAGTGGAGCATGGCTGACCAGGGAAATTGTTGGAGTCAAGGAAAAAGGCTTCTCTGGATCTGACTCTGACTCTCTCAGGTATCCTGGATCCTGGGGCTCTGAAACCAAGGGTTGGGCTGGAGAAGAAGTCTGAATGATCTGGGCTGGTGCACTCATGGATCTTGGAAGTGATGGAGTTGGTAAGACCCCCATCTGGATCTGAGTCTTGAGAAATCTTCACATCATCCTGTCCATATAGGCTTCCGTCAAGCTCCTAGAAGATCTAGACAAGACCAAGGAAGTAGGTTGGGAATGTTTTGATGGTGTCTCAAATAATTTTGCTGGCAGTATTGGTGAATCTGTCCTTAATAAACTATGTGGAGTTCAGCTCCTAGACTTCAGATCAGAGGGCTTGGAATCCGGCACTGAAGCTGAAGACGGAGGAGAACTGGTAACTGTGGTCATCCCCATCAGATCCAAAGCTATCTGTGGATCTGAATGGGGAATAATATCTTTTGGATCCATAGAGATTAGTGGATCTGAAAGAGAGGAAAATGTCCTCAGATCCGAGGGTGTCAGATCTGATGTTTTTGTAAATTTTTGAGGAGGTATGAAGGAAGTCCTATGTGACTTTGGCAGAGATCACTTTTTAGGCTCATCAGAGCTACTCAATTTTGAGGGGGTTTGAGCCCCAGGAGAGCAGGAAGAGGTAGGCAGCACACCTTTAAGGATCAATTTGTTTCTTCTGTCAGATATGGCCCTGGGATTAAAGGATGCACAGATTTCACATGCCGACTTTAGATGTTTGGGACCCAGGCAATAGACGGAATTCTTATGGGCATTGAATTGAGGGATCTTGTGCCCACAAGAAGTGCATCTCTTAAAACCTGAAGGTTTCTCTGACATAAGACACTACATTTGTTAACCCTAAATAAACCTAGCATTATTCAATGGCAATACAGCCAAATACTAATAAGTAATAAGTAAGTAGCTACTGATACAAATACTTTTTTTCTATAAAGAAAATACAAGAAGTGTTAAAGCACTTAGGAGGGAAAATGTAATGACAAACACATGAAGAACAAAACAAACACCCTAATGCCTGTGGAAACTAAGAGTAGTGAAGGGAGGAAGGACAGTCAATATAAGAAAGACCAGATAATTAGAACTAGAATATCAAACTCTGAAAATTGTAAGGAAAAAATGCTCTTATGCTTGAGACCAGGCATCTGTGTCTTGGCTGTATGGCAGCAAATGAAATCTGAGAAGTTGGGGATGGTGTGTTGCAATGTGGGTAGAGGGAGGGGCTTGAGACTAGGATCCAAGTCTTGAAAATGCAGCGAGTCAGATCCGAGGGTTGGATCTGTAACCCATCAGTAAGGAAGAATGAGAAGGACAACATGAGATACAATGTATAAACTGCAGATTGCATTTAACAGTGGAGATATTATGATTAGTATGTGGACTGAGATGGAATGATATTGTTGACACAGAATGTCAATGGGTTAACAAATCTAGGTAAAATGCTCTGTGTATTTTCATACTTAAGAAAATAAGATACCTAGACTGTTGTTTTACAGAAAATACACAGAGGGCAATTGGCATGATTAGGGTAGTAAGCATGGAAAGGTGCAAGAAAAGAAGAATAATTTCATTGATACCCATGTCTGCTTATGTCAAGAATGCAACTATAGAGCCAAATGTGGCTTTGCAGGAGTTGAGAGTTATTTAGGAGGGACCCTGTGAACTGCATTTGTATCTATGTAGGGTGAGTTTGGCATAATTTAAGGAACAGACAGTATAAATTTTATGAAAGCACAAGTAAGCAACTGGACTGGTATTCCACAGCAAGAGTTGTTAACTGAAAGGGCACATCACATGTATGCTCCAAACCTGGCCATGAGAAACCGGCTAAGAGCTCTAATAGTAAAGATACAATCCCACCAGCAGAAGGAGTTGATTCTGACAAAACTGTGGCAAAAGGACAAATAATGATTACTCACAGTACACCAGGCAGAAGAGGAGTGAATTTATTCTGGCAATCAGGGAATGCTGAGAGGCAGGTGTGAGATTTAAGCTGCTTTATCCAGCTATCTTTAGAATATTTTTTTCCTGGAGGGTCAACGTCATTTTTTTGATACAGAACATGCTAATCAGGAAATACAAAAGTGTGTCCAACAAAAAGTGATCTAGCAAACAGAACAAGACTCTGCATCTTATTTTTCCGATAATAAAGCTCATAGAAAGACAATGTCAGTGAAATCTTTTTCCAATCTTCCAAAGGAAAATGCTTAAAAGACAGAAAATAGCAGAGGAGTTGATGAAAAGAACCAGGAGAATGTTGGAAATCAACTAGAGACTGGAGTTGGGAGATGCAGTTTAACATGAAGAAAACCATCAACTTGGAAATGAATGAATAAATGTAATATTACAAAGCATCAATCATATTTGTAAAACATGTCAGAATAAGAAAACCTGAAAATATTAGACTTTTTTGACTTGTTAAACTTGTAGGTGACCCCAAAGCATATGTCCTACTTCATATCATTATTGTCTGGAAGAACATTAAGAAGAGGGGAAGTGAAAGGAAAGAGGGAACTGTAAGTAAAACAAATGTTGTTCTTAACAATATTTTCATATAACATGACATATACTGCATGTTATACAGTAAATCATTTTAATTTATTTTTGTATGTAATAGATACTAAACAGGTGCCCTTTTTCCATTTTCTTTTTCTTTCTTTCTTGCTTTCTTTTTTCTTGTGTAGTTTTAAGGCACTGCAGTGGAAAAGAGAAGAAAGCCTGGACAAAAGCATTTTAAGAGACTTGCTGAGATGAGGGACAGGTTGTAAAATTATACAGAGAATGATATAAGTAAAACTGATATGCTTTGTCTTATTTTTGCATAGGGGAATGACTGGATTAAGGCCTGTGGCCTGATCTAATAAAAGATTTTAAGTGAAAACAAGTAAATAAAAGAACAATGAATGTAATGAAAACCCTTTAGCAAATAAATGTTCACAGTGTGACATGAAAAGCTTGTAGCTGAAGGCAGCTGTGTATCTCGTTCTCATGCTACTATGGACAGAAGCTGATAAGAGGGCAATAAAACAGAATACCTTTTTTCTTTTAATGGCTAAAATATGTTTTCTAAAAGCATTCAAGCTGTTTTCTACATCTGGGAGAGGAATAAAGATAGGACAAAAACAAATAGCACTTAGCGTAAGTAGAAGCACAGGCTGTAACATGCATTTAGCATAGATAACCTTCATTATAGGCCAATTACAGCCTCTGAGTGTGGCTATCCATCTGGGACAATTGTTCCTATTAAGAGGATTAAACTTCATTATTTGAAGATGTACATAGTTTTGTGTGTTTGAAGTTAATAGGTTCGGGGGGGTTCTGGGGTGTGTATGTTTTTTGGGAGGGGTGGGTTTCATTAAAAAAGTCTTGTAAGATGTGACATAGGTTTAAGTGGATATGACAAGAAACAACTGTATAAAAGATCAACCTGCCAAACATTAGTGTATGTATAGAACACAAAAGCTGAAACTAGGCATTAAAAAAAGATGTTATACATAACAGGTGGGAATAATATCTTCTTATCATAATGACAGTACTTTCCATATTATCATTGAATGTGAATGGTCTCACGGGAATGCACAAAAATGAAAGAGTAGCAAACTATATTAAGAAATGCAGTATGCAAATAGCTGTGCTACAGGAGACACATTTGGAAATAACTGAACATGTGAATTTGTTAAAGAAAGACTTTCATGGTGGTTATTCAGCAAAATATCTGGGGCAATGGAAATTGCTCCAAAAGTGTTAGAATAGGAAAAAATGTATAATAATTGTAGATTTGTAGCAGAAATGGGTTACCGGTAAAGGAGGAAAATTATGCTGGCATGTATTTATACTCCACCTAAAATTGCTACAATGGAGCTTAAGAACATTCTGGAATTTGATGTGCAACAGTGAGGATGTATCTGGTAGCCTAGAAGGGATAATACCACAAAAGATGGTAGATTTTTGAAGAAATTTAAATATTTGTTATGGAAGATGTCAATTCAGCAGTAGGAGTTCTGAGAAAAATTACGTATTATTCTCCAAGGTACAAAAACTGGGCTAGGCTAGAAAGAAGTTATATTTCAAAGGAACATGTGTGTTTAATTGAAATGTTTGGTAAGCATCTAATAACTATTTCAGATCATGTGCTGATAAAAAATAAAATAAAAATGCATAGTGATGAATTAAAAGAAGACACTGGCACTTCCCCACCTATCTGTAAAACAAAGAGGAATTTAAGGAATGGGCAGTGGTGCTGCGGTAGCGTTGTCGCCTCACAGTAAGACGCTGTCCGGTTTGATTCTCAGCTAGAGCGTCTTCTGCGTGGAGACATGCGTGAATGGGCATACCTTCGTTGAAGGTTGTGCGTCAGGGCTGGTAACTCAGCACATAAAAATCAACTACCAATCATTAGCGGACCGGAGTTCCGCTGTGGCGACCCCTAACCAGGAAAAGCCGAAAGACACAGCAGCAGCAGCAGCAGCAGGGAAGATAGAAATGTATTCAGAAAATATAGCTAAGGAGTGGGATAAAATGAAAGTGGAGTTTAAAAATAGGGTAAAATAAAACAAAAATAGATATGGTTAAGAAATAATAAGAATTGTTTAGAAGAACTGACAAAGGCTAAAGTTTTGCAAAACGGGAGATTTTACAGAACAAAAATAGGTGTAACTGTAGAATGCTAAAGAGAAAATAAGGGACTACCTGGATAATATGCATGAGTTTATTTTTAAAGCTCATCTAAATATCTGTTTAAAGCTTCTTCCATTTTTCCAGCCTTTTCTTATTTTGTTGATATACTCCTTCAGTGTTTTTAATTAGCTCTGAGCACATTTGACTTATTTTTCCTCTAGATTACTGGAAGCCATCTCTTGCACCAAATCTTGAGCTTGAACTGCTTTTTGCTGAACAGCTGCAGGATTCTTCCCAGCCAGTGTTTTCTCCTCACATTTTGCGGTTCATTTTCTTTCAGGTTCTCTAAATTACTTATTTGCTGGCATCCAGGCAGTGCACATACTAGCCAGTCAAGAAATTCACTAGTCTTGTCTAAGTTTCTGTTTCCACACTGGGGGAGCTGAAAATAAGCCAAAAATGTGCAGCCATCTTGGAAGTCCCCACAGATATGGCAACTGTTAATTGGAAATTAGAACTGGGGCACCAGTAATTAAAATGTTAGTCAGTACAGTGTATGAAGTGTTGTGGGATTTAGGAGTTAGTAAGATGGATAAATTCAAAAGGGATTGGAATAACATTGTAGGGATTTTAAATCTGTTAAATTTACAGCGTTTGCAAGAAAATGCCTCTAGAAAAGTTTTTATACATCACAGTTGTTGTTGAAAATATTCCCAAATATTGATCCTTCATGTTGAGTATATGATGATAGGGTTATGAGCACGTATATAGTGGTCTTGTTTCAGATGAGATGGTTTTAAAAAGGAGTTAGGACTTATATATTGGGCTTTTTGAGACGTTAAGTGTAAATTACAAAAAACACTGATGTTATTAGGATATGACAAAACTTTATAGTAATAAGACAGAACTATACCATGTTTATCTGTTGATCACTGTGTCAAAGAAAGCAAATGCTAAAATGTGGAAGTTGAGAGAGAGAGAGAGAAATATTTATGGGTAGTAAGGATACATTATAATGGATGAAAAAGATGCATGGGAAGTGAGATTATTTTATGATGGATGAAAAATAAACATGGGAAAGTAGACCAGCTTGGAAAACATTATTGGAAAAATATATGGGGAAAGGTTAGATCTACAAAATATTCATAGAAGTGACTGGGAATTAAACATTTGTTTTCTTTTAGTATATGTTAGCTTATTAGATAGGAAGGTGAACCTCCTAAAGAAGAGCGTATTACAGTGGGTAGGGAAATAGTAAAAGGGTGTCAATCTAATGTTCCAACATGTAAGTTTTGTAAAAATGTCACACGTTTCTTTTTATATGCTACTTTTTAAGTTTGATGGAAGATTTATGTTTTGAAAGTTTTGGTGGATGTTCAATGGACATGAAATAGACTGCTCAGAGGGTTGATTTATGGACAGTGAAGGTGTTACTGGAATGCATTATGAATGAGATAACATCCATGAGCATTGAACAGATAGTACAAGGAACATCTTACAAAACATTAAGTACAGTTTATGTTCCATTTTGCCACAGTAATATTTGCACTAAAAAAAAAAAAAAATATATATATATATATATATATATATATATATATATATATATATATATATACTACAGTTTTTCACAATATACCTTGTAGGATAAAAAAAATGCATTGTATGCTAGACCCAGCACCCACATAACCATTAACCTAAGCAAAACTATATCCCCAAACCTAACCTCAATTCCCCCCAAAAAGGACAATCATATCTTCAACCTTAACTCTACAGTAGTGCCCTAACCTTATACTGGCACAAAAGCAACCTAACCCAATGTATCCCCCATAACCCAATGTATCCCCCATAACCCAATGTATCCCCCATAACCCAATGCATTCCCCATTTGTAAAATATTCTCCTCTTACTTATCAAGTAGAGTTCCCCTATAAAACCAGTCTGGATGACTGCATGGATGATCACAAATGTTGCTGTGGAATGTGTGGGGATAATGTACTTACAGGGAGACACCATTAATCTCTCTCCTTGAATCTATGTGTGGCTGAGCTTCTTGATGGTTTCCCTGGACATAAGCTTAGCAAGGAACAATGTACCTATGACGTAAATAAATAATTAACTCCAGTGTCTGCTCATTTTAGGGATGTAACCAGTAAAGAGATCCAGGCTAAGATGTTGATGTAAAAGTTTTGCTAGGTAGGACTTAATGCTTCTCAGCAGACATCCAGGGATATTGTGAGGGACCATGGATCAGGTGTTTTTAATTTTGGAAAGAATAAAAAGGACTTTTTCCAAGAGTGATTTCAAGAGTGGAGGGGTGAGGGGCAATTGGGGGGGGGGCAGAGGTGAGTGTGCATGGGGTATAACTGGACAGAATTTGTCTGCAAGAATATTAGAAACAATATGCACAGGGTTAGAAAAGGAATTACCACTAGAGATTTGTTCAATACTGAAGTGTTGATTATTTCTAAGGTTCCTAATGTAGCCGAAGAAGGCCTCATGGTTGTCTTTTTTGAAGTGGTAGCAATTCTAAGTTCATAGCCACGCTTGTACTTCCTCATATTAAGGATGAGAGACTGACTTGTTTTAAATCCCTTTTATAATGATGATGTGGACACACAGGGCTTTTTCATTGGAGAGCTCCACCATATGGGTTTAATTTTAGTGTCAGATGTGTAAAGATGTCTCAAAGTATTTATCTAACAGGGAGTAACATTTAAAGGAGTAGGGAAGAGCCTAAGGTACAAGGTTTGCTGGGTAGTTACATCATTGTCACTATCAGTAAGGTCAGTAAATAGTATGTACTTACCTTTGGGGTAATCCTTGAAAGAAGGTTTGGGGCTGTGAAACTTTTTCAGGGAGAAGGTCATAACGAGATGGTCAGATTTAAATGATGGAAGGGATAACAAGTAGGATGGTACAGCTGGAGGATATGCTAGTGAGGACACTACCTAGAAGACTGATCCTTCTGGCAGGCAGTGGAACAATTTGGTCAAGTGTATTTCTTATTTACAAAGTCCATACATCTCTGAGGATATTTGGTCTTGGTAGTATATGTTTGCCAGCTGAGGTTAGCTATGGTTCAGTGATTAACTTCTGTAACTCTTTCAGGTTTTCTGTCTGCTCTGAAGTTTGATGCGATTATTAACATCATGAGTAGATAGAGCTTGCTTCTGTTGCTGTTGCACAACAATTATTTCTAATCATCTTATTTTAGGATGCTTTTCTCTTTTTCAAAGAATTTCATCTTATGAAGGCATGCCTTCTTATCTGTCTGCTTACATTGAAGCATTTCAGCAGGAATGTCTTGCAGCATGTTGTGCGTATGCATGTTGTTTAACACAGTACGCACACATATAACACACAGATATATTGCTGTTTATGTTACTAATATTGTGGCTTGAAAATAGGAAATCTTTTATCTTATGTGATATAGTACAAAAATTGAAAGTGCGAGTAGTGCTATGGCCCTCAAAATATTTGAATGCAGGTCTGAAATTTTTTATGTCAATTTCCCCTCTATGCCTGCCAACCATCAGTCCCCTCATATATGAATTATATGCACTCCCAGCCCCCCATGACTCATAGTTGGATCACCAATAGGTGGAGACTGCCAACCAGAGAGGGCCATCACCCAGACAATCATGGGGGAATTTGTGAACACTGCTTGCATTTTTCCCTATCTGCTTTGTCTCTGAGGAGGTTGGGAGTGTCTTTGCTCTAGTGGACTGAGAATCTGGCTTAATTCCCAAAACTGATGCCATCTGTGTTTTAAGACAGGAACCTAACTGTTCATTTCCTTTTCAACTACATTGTTTAGTTACAGTCAATGAGGGTATCACCATTAGGGCCTAAACCCGACCCTTCATGGCTGATATAAGTACTTAGCTGACTTTGAGGGCCTACAGCACCCTCCACTAGCATGTGTATGTTCCCACCCTCACTCAGCAAGGACTGCCATCTCCAGCCTGTTAGCATCAAATCCATATTCCTGGTCTTATGATACTTTCCGTCACACTTCATGCCTGTGCCTCCCTGTGCCATGCACACTTGACTGGATCAACACTCCCTCCTCCTAAGAAGGGCAAGCTGGTATCAGCCACCTTACCTGGGCCTCTGGTACCTAAGTTAGTTCTTGCTCTCAATTTATAGTCAGGAAGATATCTGTCTATGCCACACAGCTTGGCATAATCTGTATTTTTTATAAGAAGTATTGTAACAGTGATGCATATAGATCAATTTACAGATAGCTAAGTAGATCTTTTTGCACCAGTAACTCTGATTGGCCAGCTGGACAGTAGTAATTAATTGCTATTTATAGTAATGTAGTATAATAATGCAATGAGATCATCTGCAATAAATTCTCATTTTTTCTACAGCTAGTATTAGTTTGCACTTTTTTGTGCAACATCCATGGTAATGCATTTGAACTGACAAGTTCTTGTTTTAGTAAGCACAACATATTGCAATTAACTTACCTTGAGATACTGAATATCCTTAGTAGAGCTGAGCTCAGGCAGACCTGCACCCCTCATCAGTGCAAAAAGATTGACAAAAAGGGTTCCATGTTTCCTGAGAATCATGTAAGCTTTTTCACAGTAGTTTCGAAATCTGTTCAAAAAGGAAAATTATTTAAAATAACTGTAAGAAATATTTGGTCATTCATCTGAGACAGCAGATTACATTACTTTATTAATTAACTGTATTGTTTACTTCAGGCTGCAGCAGTATTTTCCTTCATAAATTTTTCCTCATTTCCCAAGAACCTGTTCAGCAACATGGGAAGACACACACACACACACCCACGCACGCACGCTCGCACACACACACACACACACACACACACACACACACACACACACACGCACGCACACATGCACGCACACACACACGCGCATACACACGCACACGCAGACGCACGCACACACGCGCACACACGCACGCGCACACGCACACACACACCGCTCAGCTCCTTGATTAAGTTACCATTTTCTTTTTAGGTTAATTTACGGAGTAGCAGCTTCAGCTGTGTCACTGTGTCTCTGCTATTTCAGGGAAACCAATTAGCTGGCAAAATGGTACAAAAATTAACATGTTTGCCTCACAATGGTTGGTTCTCTAGTTTAATTGCTACGGAGGTGCCTTCTGTACACAGCCTGCATGTTCTCCCTGTGTCCGTATAGATTTTCTTTATGGTCTTCTCTTTTGTCCCAAACACCAAATTCAGTAAAAAAGGCCACAATATGCACATAACTGGTGCAAAAACGGTCTCAAACTAAATGCAAAAATATGCAGCATAGCAACTTTCAGCAAAAAAGCTGTTCCTTCCTCATATGTTACAAGTGTTACTCTTCTTCAAACAGATATTGTCATATGAGACCTGGGTGTTTAAGTAGATAAATCTCTCTCATTCGATCATCATATTTCCGCCATAGTTAGGAAATGCTTCTATCTGGCTTTATTAATTTCCAAAGGAATATTTTCACGATCAGAATAAGTCATTCTACCTCTTGTACTCTTCCGTTATCAGATCCATCATCAAATATAATGCCCTATCAGACCTATCATCAAATATAATGCCCTATCAGACCCATCATCAAATATAATGCCCTCTTTGGTATGTAAAAATTCACGCATATCACTCAACTGGAAAGACCCCAATGATTTTTAATGTAAACAAATTAAAGGCCTTAAATCCATCAGCTATCCCAGTTGATTAGCACAACTCTCGTCTGTGTCTCGCTCTTTGAGCCATGAAAGATCCAATCTTAACTGACCTTGTATTTCTAAGTAAAACCACTGGATCCACAAATACCAGTACTAAGGAACCTATATTTACATCAAGAAATAAACAAGACTTGCTGGACGTGTAGGGTCCTCCTAACTCATCATATTCCCAACCTATGAAATAAGTTACTACTGCAGGTCAAGCAAAGTACTGCTTTGTCTGCCTTTAAGGTTAATCTCTATGATCGGATGGGGCATTCATTTACACCGGCATTATCATATATGGCCTGGTTGATTTGGGAGGTGGGCACTATTTAGTATTCGTAATGGCTGACAAAAACTTTTAAATGTGCCTACTTAAAGATGTATATGGCTAGGTCTCAGATGGTTCCTGTGATGGCTTGTCTAATACTGTTCTCTGTTCCTATGTTCCAGAGACATGAGTAACAGTGTGTATGTGAATGAGTGCGTACATGTGTGTCTGTGTGTGTGTTTGTGTGTGTGTGTGTGTGTGTGTGTGTGTGTGTGTGTGTGTGTGTGTGTGTGTGTGTGTGCGTGTGTGTGTGTGTGTGTGTGTGTGTGTGTGTGTGTGTGTGTGTGTGTGTGTTCACGCACACACATGTCCACTTGTGTGTGTAATGTTCATATGATTGTGCATGTGCCCTGTTATGGACTGGGATTTCATCCAAGATTGGTTCCAGCTTTGCACCTGTTGCTTCCTGGGATAGACTTCAGCTCTCCACAGCAATGAAATGGATAGAGCTGATATTGAAAATGGATGGATGTTTGAATGGAGACATAAATGGATGAACAGATGGATGTATGGATGGATTCATTACATGAATGAGAGTGAGAAACAGAGACAAGAACACATAGGTATGACTGAAGTAATGACAGGATTAATTCTGGTCATGGCAGGCATTTTGCACATGGTGTGAGTCTAAAGCCCCTATTCAGACTCTTATAGCTACCTGCACTTATTGACCATCAATGGAGATAAAATACAGTTTTTATGTTTTGTCAAATATTCCCTCCTCTACCACCTTAAAATAATCAAATTTAAAATATAACACAGTATAATAAAATAAGACCAAAGCCAAAAAGTAATGGAAATATCCAAATCTTAAATGCACAAAATCCAAAAATCAATGCAGTCAAATAGCAGTTTTAAACTCAGAGCTCCTGTAGGGAAGGGTAAGGCCAATTTAACACCAAATGGGGTAGGTTAACTCTAGTAACAAAAGGGAAACTGGCTAGGTTTAAAATGGCCTCCAAGGGCAGCGAACCTAGTACTTATCCATGAATCATGAACCATGAACATTTTCTAACACTCTTGCTTTGTCTAGATGCAGTCAGCTATTACTGCATGTTACCCCAAGGAGTCTTTCTTATTTGCAGTCTAGATACATGAGTGAATTTGGCGTTAGCCTTTTGCTAGTCTCATTTCTAGGGGTGAATTAAGTGAGTTATGCACTGGATCCAAGAAACATGAATGCAGAATAAAAAATATACAGAAATACTATGTCAGGATACTCACAAAGCAGGTTCCTATAAAATATGCCAATTATAACATTGAAATTAGTTTTATGACACTCATTCACTCTGCGACAAATTAAAAAAGCTTTGCCATCTGTGATACTATTTGTAAAAGTTGCCACAATGGAAAATGTTAGGGTATGTTTACAGAAAAGTAAATATCTGGGCCCGGCCTGTAAATGTACCTGATTATTGTCTTAAAGGGATCTGATGTAATACAGAACCTGCAGAGATGCTTCATAAACTATGCAATGGGAAGCAAATAATTTCAATTGGTCAAAAATTCCATATGAATGGAGCAAAGAAAGGCACAGAGTTTCATGAAGATGCTGATTCTGCCAGAGCAATATCTGGGTTAAGAAGGGAAGAATTAGGCATCATCTTATCAGCAGTTTGAAATGTTTTTATTGTTTGTATCCAGTCCTCTGTTGAGTTTTGACATCCAGTGACATGTTATACCCAGTCTGCTAGTCTGGAGGATGAGTCCCAAGCACTGTTATACTGCAAAAGGGGATGTGGTTGGTTATGTTATACCCTACTCTGTAGTGGCCCACACACCTGACATCAGTGCATGCTCATACATACCTTTTTTCATATAAAGCCCAGTGCAGGCCTCTGTCAGTTCTGCCTATTTCACTTGCCTGTCAAAGTGCCTGCATACCTCACTGTACTATGCTGCTGAGCAATTCTCTTCTGAGACACAGGAGACAGACAGTCAGCAGGTATCTGGCCATTTAAAATGGCCCTTCTCTATACTGCCTTCCATCACTGCCCAGGTAACTATTTGAACCTGGGTCACCTGCAGTGTGGATGGAAGCAGTTATTTAATGCACCATGATGCCATATGAGAAATAAGCACAAAAAAGATGACTTAATAAAAATAATATATGAAATAATCAATGATGTGACTTTGTATAAAATCACTTTCTGATATATAACAATTGACGACAACAGAACTGTTCATTTTCACAATAATGTGAGAAGAGAGTGAACACAGCATACATTACAGCATGGAGTATATGATTTAATGGGTCTACTTTAGAACACTGAAAAATCAAAAAATCGAACGCTCACATGAGTGAAAAATCAGGAATTCGATATTTCATTTTTTGGATCGCAGTACAGTGAAGATCGGAATATTTGCCCTTTCCTCACTGTAGTGCAATCTCGGAGTAGGAATATATATTTAGCGGGGGGTGGGGTGCTGGTGGGGTTGCAGCCCCTCCCCTAGCAATTTCAAGTTCCTGATTATTCGCTCATGTGAGCGTTTGATTTTTTGGTGTTCTGGCATAGACCCGATTTAACAGCAGGAGCCTTGTTTGTATAATAGTGCACATAGTATTTGGATCTTAAAGGGACCAGTTTTAATAATTGATTAAATCTGAACTGTTGCAGAGAGCTGAATAAGACAATGACATATACTGAAGGGGTGTCCAGGTGCATATTTTACAGTCCTGTTGTATTTTTATTTGAGCACAGCAGAACTGGTTGAATGAATATTTCTGAGTATGCTAATGCATATAAGGAAGTTAAGAGTAAGTGTGCCCAGAGAGTATGACTCCCATATACTCCATCGTGAACTGTTTGACTGTAGAGAAGGTCAAGATTTTGATAAGTATTAAGAGTGACAACTTTAATATGGAGATAAATGTTTAGATCAAACTTATCCTGCGATAGAATCTGAAACTGTGAGTCGTACCTCTCAAACTGTAGATACTGAAAATACATACAAAGGTCCTTGAAAAGTAGGGACATTTAGCTAAAAAATATGGGTGTCTAATTAAAATAACATTTGAATACCAAATAACACATAACGTTTCCCACTTCCAGTAGATATGTGACACTGCTCAGAAACATGTTTAAAAAAAAAAGAGACAAAAATAATGAAACATATAAATATATTATCAACGAGAGTGTAAAATCTGTAGACTTTAATGAACTGCACTGCATAATTCTACCACACAATGCGATTTATTTATTTATTTATTCTGAAATTGTTGGTCTCACTTGTAATTTGGCCATGTAGTGTGGTTTTCTATGTACTAGACAGCTTCAAAAATCATGTGTCATGAGGGGAAAATCAGAAATTTGTGGGAAAGGGTAAATCAAGCCAGAAAATATGGACATCATATAAATCAGGTCTGAAAACAGAAATGTTCCTCCAAAATATGAACAGTTGAGAGGTCTGTGTCAATGGTTTAGAGGGCTAGACTTTATTGAAAATAACATAGCTTTGGTTCTGTTTGTGCTAAGGAGAAGTCCAGACTCATTAAGACATTTTTTAAATCTGGAATAAAAAGGACTGAAGGCAGGAAGAAGTTTGGGCTGTGTTGTAAGCCTAAATTTGTAGGTTCATTGATTACTGGACTAACTGCCCTTATGGGCCATTTTAAGTTTAGCCAATTACCCCATGTAATAATCAAACCCTGCTCCTTGTATTTGTAAGGTAAACACCCTAACCATTATGTCAACCTCCCATCCTCACTGTGCACAGTACTGAGGAACCAGCTGCATATTGGGTAAATTTAGCTGGACCACTGAAATCAGAAGCTTCCCCATGAATGATCAACATGTAATCTCTTCAAATCTGCCTGCTCAAAACAACTGATTTAGACATCAAGTCATCTAAATAATGCATGTACAAATCAAAACAAGTGGTTTTCAAGTGAGGAAAGCCCTCCCACATCCTCTATCTTATTGATTCTAACCCTACAGTTGTATAACAGTGGGGAAAAGAAAACCTTCCCAGTAAAGAGCACAGAGGTCTCACACAAACAGTAATCCAGCAGTCTCTACAAGTATAGGACACTATATACAAGGAAAGGTCATTTTGACCAATTGTGTTCATCTAGTTGGAACATGATCAATTGGACATTGGCCAGTTCTAGGAACGCTAAGTCAGATATGGTAAAGAAAAAAGGGGTGAGGACTAATGACTGTTGCGCCCCAACAGGCATTGGAAAAGGTGAAGAGGATCATAGCTATTGAACCAGTACAGGGAAGTTACAGAAAACACAGAGTTGATGAGACACAGCAGTAGAACTGTGTGGTTTGTAGCATCAAAGGCCTTCAATAGGTTTGGAAGCACAACACCAATAGTTTCAGCCTGTTTAAGTCTGCCTCGGAGGAACTCAGTGAAGGTAATAGTGTTGTCTCTGTTCCATGACCAGGACTAAACTCATGCTCAGAAGATGAGAGGAAACTGTGAGCAGATAACTGTTTGAGGACTTGGGTGTGAATACATTATTCCAGGATTTTATGCAAAGATGATTGTAAAGCTAGAGAACTAACATTTTGAAGTTACACGAAAAGCTACCTTTACAATGAGCAGTTATGGTAATTTTCCAGAAAGTGGAAACGTATGCTTCTGTCAGTTTAATTTCTCCAAGTCTTTAGGGTTTCTATTACCATGATGGGAATGGACCCCATTCCTAAGTCAAAGAATTATTAAAATTTGTGAAATTAGTATGGTGTGATGTTAGCCAAAAGTGCTCTTCACAGCACCCGCAATGTGCCCAGAAATGTACCCCTTCTGCAATTCATATGGAGTTAAGGGTATGAGTAGCATATCTAAATAAGGCTGTAAATTCTTTTTTATAAGACCCCGTTGCTCCTATTGGAACTGTCTGGGTATCCTTCTTCCACACTGCCCTGGTTTCTGCCTGCAAATCCTGGTATTTTATGACTTTGTGACTCTCTGTATGTAAGACACTGTAATCGGTGCAGCAGTGTCAGTGATCAACGCTAATTTTGTCTTCTTTTTATGGACCACTATATCTGTTTTTATTGTATCTGTTTTTTGAACTGTTGGTAATGGGTGATCCCATGTGATATAAACTTCATCATTCTCTATAATGCCTTGTGGATCATGTTTCCAATGCTTCTCAACTACTTCAGTATTGCAATGTTTGTACAATCTCCGATGCAACAGTCTTGCCACCTTATTATGCCTTTCAGTATACAGGCTCTCTGCCATTGGTGTATCACACCCAGCAACAAGATATGCAACTGTTTTCATTTTTGTTTAAAACAATCCGCATTTGCCTGTTTCTCTCACATATTCAATGAACTGTGCAAACCAACATGTATGTAGTCCACTGTCCTTGGCTGCTAATATTAACCTTTCATTTTTTGTTTTAAATTCACCTTTTATTAACCATTCCTACATCAGATCCTGACTGACATGAAGTTGTTACAGGAGTTGCAAATATATTCATGCCTTTTCCACATTCCTTGCCTTCTCATTTGATCCTTTACCTTATATTTTTTTTGGCACATCCACTTACTGCCTGATATCTGCCTACCTCTGGTTTGGTTTCCATTCCTTCTTGACAGCAATATCCTTCTGCTAAAATAGGCAAAGAAGTCATCTTAGATTGTTGTCTTCATAGGTTCATAGGTAGGTACTAGGCTATCGGCCCAAGGGCCTAAGTAAGACTAGCCAACAAGGTTCCCTGGCTTATGCCACCCAAGAAAGTTAATTTCCTGTGCCCCTGTCAAGCAAAGCCACAGAAGTGATCCTCAGGGTGTATTTCCTATTTCCCATCCACTCATCAAGATTAATGAGGAACTTTGCTTGACATAGATGGTTAGCTTGTTCCAGAGTATAGGAAGTCTCTGGGACAGGAATCTATCCCTCCAGCATGTCCTGTTTATTGTGGTGACAAAGTTTAGGTCCCTAGAGCATGTAGCTTGGAGGGATTGGGATTTCTTTAGGTGTAGCATGTCCAACAGCTGTGGGTTTACCATAGCTTTATATGTTAGGCAGAGATCTCCTCGGAGTAGGCGATATGCTACAGTGTAAAGCTGGAGTTTTTTGAGACGGTCAGTGTAGGGCACCTGTTTGAGGCCAGTAATCCTCTTTGTGAGGTACTTCTGTGGCCTTTCCAGCTACTGCAGATGTCTTGTGAGGTACATTCCAAAAGGGGCGTTGTACTTTATAATGGGTCTAATGAGTGCCGAGTAGAGGGGAACAATGACCTCTTTTTTCCTGGATGAGAACCCTTTTGTGATGAGGTGTGCCACATAGAAGGATTTCCTGACTACTGTAGCGATGTGATTATCAAAGGAGAGACTACTGTCCACCCGGGTCCCAAGGTCTCTTATAGGTTCATAGGTAGGTACTAGGCTATTGGCCCTAGGGCCTATATAAGCCTAGCCAAACGGTACCCTGGCTTTTGCCACCCAAGAAAATTATTTTCCTCTGCCCCTGTCAAGCAGAGCCGCAGAAGTGATCCCCAGGGTGAATTTCCTATCTCCCATCCAATCATCAAGATTTTTCTTGAAGAGTGCTAATGAGGAGCTTTGTTTGATATAGATAGGTAGTTTGTTTCAGAGTATGGAAAGTCTCTTGGACAGAAATCTATCCCTCCAGCATGTTCTGTTTATTGTGGTGACCAGGTTTAGGTCCCTAGAGTGTGTTGCTCGGAGGGATTGGGATTTCATTACGTGGAGCATGTCCAACAGCTCTGGGTTTGACATAGCTTTGTATGTTAGGCAGAGATCGCCTCTGAGTAGGTGATATGCAACAGAGTAAAGCTGGAGTTTTTTGAGATGGTCTGCATAGAGCATCTGTTTGAGGCCGGTAATCCTCTTTGTGAGGTATTTCTGTGGCCCTTCCAGTTGTTGTAGATGCCTTGTGAGGTACATACCAAAAGGGGCGTTGTACTCTATAGTTTGTCTATAATTCCAGAGTGGGGGATGGTGTCGAAAGCCTTGGCAAGATCTAGATAGGCTGTGTGAACCACCTTACCCTCATCTATGGCTTTGGTGACTGCTTCAAAGCAGTCTATCAGGTTTAGGAGACATAATCTGCCTTTTACAAACCCGAACTGGGTAGGGTCCAGAGTTTGGAGACTACCAATGTCATTGTTTATAAGTTCCATGATGATACGCTCCATAGCCTTGCAGACCAGGCTCATCATGCTAATGGTGCAGTAGTTCCCGGGGTCCGTGGTGGCTCCCCCTTTGTGGAGTGGGATAACCGTTGCTGTGCGCCATTCAGTGGGCAAAAAGCCTGAGGTGAGGCTATGATTGAACATGGTACTTAAGTGGGGTGCCAGTTCGTTCTGTAGTTCATGTAGAATGCAGCCTGGGATGTTGTCAGGTCCCATGGATGCTGTGTTCTTGGCTTTGGAGAGTGTGTTTTTCACCTGTGCAGCCATGATTACAGGAACTTTGCATTCTTCCAGTACAGAGATGGGCCCTTTAGGGGATGAGAGAGGGGTAAAGTTAGTACTGAACCTATCTGCCAGGATGTTGGCAATATCAGTTGGTTCTGTATATATAGTGCCATTGTGCTGTAACTCAGAGCAGATCTGAGTGTAGCCATTGAGATTCTTGACATAGCTATAGAATGCTTTATGGCTGTCTTTAGAATCAGTGATGATTTTGTTTTCGTAACTAGCTTTGGAGGATTTTATGAGGGATCTCAGCTTCTTACTGAGGCTGACCATGGAGTTCCTCCAGTCATGAGATTTTACTCTTTTTTGCAACATTTTCTTTCTTCTGTTGTAGAGTTTGTTTATAGCAGGGGACCACTAGATTGGCTTCCTTTTTTTGGAGGATAGCATCTTGGTTCTGTTAGGGATTGCACGATCCATGCACTCGTGTGCTTATAAAGTGCAATTGTATAGGATTCCTGTTTCAGAACTTTCACTATGTTTGGATCCGATGAGGTCAGCAGGTATGTATGCCGTCCTACAATTGCAGATCTATACATGCAATACATTTTGAGAAGGCCCATACCTCCTTCAGAATGAGGGATATATAATCTTGGTATATACTAATTGTTATATATCATTTTTTAAGTGTGAAGCGTCTTTCATGTTTTCCTGTCCAGCTGATCCAATACCTTTTGGGTCAATCATTCTAAAATTAAGTCAGAACAGGAACAGACAATTGATTTATAGCTTGAACTTTGTTCTTAGATATCAGGGCTATTTTCAATATTAATTTTAGTCTTCTGAGTTTTGTTTGAATTTGTTCATGTTTCATTGTTGAGTCTTCATTAATTCCCAAATATTTATATACTTCCTCCTGATCAAGTTCCTTTATATCACATTACTGTCCCAGACTGACATTTTCTTGGTGATGCAGCTTTCCTGCTTTAAATGTTGCTTTTTCGTATTTATCAAGACCAAATGAAATTCTTATATCATCTGAGAAATCTTTGACCACTTCCAGTTGTGCTTTCAGCTACTCACCTGAAGAACTATACAGGTTTAAATAATCTACAAAAAGAAGATGAGAAGTCTTTACACTTTGTTGCTGTCTGGAATTCAAATTGTAGCCGTGACCTAATCTGTTAAATAGACATCTTAATGGGTTAAGGGCAAGACAAAAAAACAGTGGTGACAAAGAGTCACCCTGGATTATCCCCCTTTGAATTTTTATCACTGGGATAATAATTTGTCTTTTATCATGGCTTAGCTGCAAAGTGGTTTGCCACTGTTTCATGGTCTCTGTAATATACTTGATCAATGCAGGATGCATCTTATACATATGTAAGGACTCCTTTATCCATGAATGTGGGATGCTATCAAATACTTTTTTATAATCTATCCATGCCATACATAGATTCTAACCCCTTTTACAATTCTCCATTATGACAAGGAATGATTTTTGTTCCACGTGACTTCCTATTAATTATTACCCTTTTTTCTGTTGCCATGATTGAGTTTTCTTCTAAATGACTATAATCTCTGTCAGCATCAATTCTAATATATAGTTTGCACATTGTCAGAAGGCAAGTTATTTGTCTGTAAGTTTCAGGATAGCTTGTGGGTTCATTTGAAAGGAGGAGTATCATTTTTCTTGTTGTTAACCAGGCTGGTGTCTGTTCAGGGTGCGCATGTAGAGTGGATATAAAAAGTGTACACACACACCTGTTAAAATGCCAAGTTTTTGTGATATAAAAAAATGAGACCACAATAAATAATTTCAAAATGTTTTCCACCTTTAATGCGACCTATAACCTGTACAATTCAATTGAAAAACAAACAAATCTGTTAGGGGAAAAATGTAAAAAATAAAATATGTACAAATGGAGAATACGGGAGATTGTTGTCACATGTAGTACACAACCAGTACTTAACAGAAGTTCCTGCAACTCCTTCATTGTTGCTGTAGGTCTCTTGGCAGCATCCCTGACCAGTTTTTATCTTGTCTTTTCATCAATTTTGGAGGGACGTCCAGTTCTTTGCAACATCACACCCTTAAACTAATACTTTGTTGAATTACCTTTTGATTTAATTATAGCATTCAGCCTTCTTGGGTAGGAGTCTATCAGCATGGCATATCTTGACTTGGCAATATTTGCACACTCTTCCTTGCAAAAGTGCTCCAAATCTGTCAGATTGCGAGGGCATCTCTTGTGCACAGTCCTCTTCAGGTCACCCCACAGATTTTCTACTGAATTTAGGTCTGGGCTCTGGCTGGGCCATTCCACAACTTTAATTTTCTTCTTTTGAAGCCATTCTTTTCTTGATTTGGATGTATGCCTGGGGTCACTGTCAAGTTGAAAAGTGAAATTCCCCTTCATCTTCAGCTTTCTAGCAGACACCTGAAGGTTTTGGGCCACAAGTGACTGGTATTTGGAACTGTTCATAATTCCTTCCACCTTGATTAAAGTCCCAGTTCCAGCTGAAGAAAAGAAACCCCAAAGCATGATACTGCCACCACCATGCTTCACTGTGGGGATAGTGTTCTTTTGGTGATGCAAAGTGTTGTTTTTGCGCCAAGCATACCTTTTGGAATTGTGGCCAAAAAACTTCAACCTTGGTTTCATCAGACCATAACACATTTTCCCACATGCTTTTGGGAGATTTGATGTATTGTTTTGCAAATTTTAGCTGGGCCTGGATGTTTTTCTGTGTAAGAAAATGCTTCTGTCTTGCAACCCTACCCCATAGCCCAGACATATGGAGAATACGGGAGATTGTTGTCACATGTAGTACACAACCAGTACTTGCCAGAAATTCCTGCAGCTCCTTCAGTGTCGCTGTAGGTCTCTTGGCAGCATCCCTGACCAGTTTTTATCTTGTCTTTTCATCAATTTTGGAGGGACGCCCAGTTCTTTGCAAAGTCACTGTTGTCCCATATTTTCTCCACTTTTTGATGACTGTCTTCACTGTATTCCATGGTATATCCAATGCTGTGGAAATTTTTTTCCACCTTTCTCCTGACTGATACCTTTCAACAATGAGATCCCTTTGATGCTTTGCAAGCTCTCTGTGAACCATGGTTTTTGCTGTAGCAGGCAGCTGAGTAAATGTCAGGAAAATGCTACTAGGACAGCTGAACTTTATTTGGGGTTAATCAGAGTCTCTTTAATTGATGGCAGGTGTGTACCCAAGAAGACTGAATGCTGTAATTAAATCAAAAGGTGCTTCAACAAAGTATTAGTTTAAGGGTGTGCACACTTATGCAACCAGCTTAGTGAACGTTTTTTTTATTTTTTTATATTTTTTCCCCTAGCAGATTTGTTTGTTTTCAATTGAATTCTACAGGTTATAGGTCACATTAAAGATGGAAAAAGTTTTGAAATGATTTATTGTGGCCTCATTTTTTTATATCACAAAAACCTGGCATTTTAACAGGGGTGTGTACACTTTTTATATCCACTCTATGTAGTTCTTAGTCATGGCTAAATCTTCATGTAATGTTGTTAATACTTTTAGCCAGAACTTAGGTACTGCATCTGGGCCTGGGGTTTTCCATTTAGGAGCTTCTCTTAATTTTATTTCTGTTTCTCTGGCCATTACTTCATCCCATTTCATATCCTGTATGTTTGAACTTCTTACTGTTTCTTTTACTCTTTTATCCATTCAGCATCTTTGTTATGGTCCACAGGATCTTCATAGATATTTCTCCAAAATATGTCTATTTTTTTTTGGCGGCATTTCTATTCCTTTTGCTTTGTTTCCCTATTCTCTAAAACCTTTTTTTGGATCATTAATAAATTGCTTATTTTATACTTTTCCTTTATATTTATCTGCATATCTTCTATGTTTTTCTACTTGTGCTGACATTTTTAGTTTATTATTTGCAACAGTGTACAATAGATGCTAGTCTGTTGTAATACTGCATGCTGCTTTTATCACATCTATCTTCCTAAGTACTTTTGTTGATCTTTCCCTCTTCTATATTCTTCTAACAGTAACACTTCCTGTCTTAATTGCTTTATGTTTTTATCTGTTCGATACTTCCATGATGGCATTCGATGTCTTTCCTTCCTTGTTTCCCTGTATTTTTGTCGTAAGACTTTATTTGTTATTAATTTTGCTCTACAGTAATACATCCTATTTACTTATGTTATATCACAATTAATTTCTGTTAATAGTCTTGATTACGGTGTTCATTTGTTTTATCCGACTTCTAACGTTTTGGGTCTTACTGACTTTCTGTAATCTATTTCCTTCATCGATCTTAATATGTCTATCCAGCTATATTAAATCAAACAACTCTTCCCTTAGATCTTTTATTTCTAAAATGATGGTATAATCTTTATTCTCTAGAAATAAAGGTTAACGAGGATGGAAACCAGATGTGTGATAGCAAGTGGAGAAAATTGTAGGTATTCTGGTGTGAAGTTTTCTGCAGCAAGTAATGAAGGACTGAGTTTAAGGTATAGGTTCCAGGCCATGCTGGAGAAAACTGTGTCAAGTCTAAGACAAAGGAAAAACTCACGGAGGATACATTATAGGTTCATAGGTTGGTACTAGGCTATCGGCCCTAGGGCCTATACAAGCCTAGCCATAACAATTCCCTGGTTATTTCTTCCCACACTATTTAATTCCCTGGACCCCTGTCTAGCAGGGCGACTGATGTAATCCCCGGGGTAAATTTCCTTTCTCCCATCCAATCATCAAGGTTCCTTTTGAAGAAGGCCAAAGAGGCGCTCTGCTTGACATGTATGGGCAGTCTGTTCCAGAGTCTGGGGAGTCTCTGGGTCAGGAACCTATCCCTCCAGCATGCTTTGTTTATTGTAATGACAAAATCTAGATACCTGGAGTGGGTGGCTCTGAGGGATTGGGATTTCTTTACGTGTAGCATGTCCAACAGCTCTGGGTTTGACATGGCCTTGTATGTTAAGCAGAGATCGCCTTGGAGTAGATGATATGCGACAGAGTATAGCTGGAGTTTTTTAAGGCGGTCAGCATAGGGCATCTGCTTTAGGCCTGTGATTCTTTTGGTGAGGTATATATGCAGCCTTTCCAGTTGTTACAGATGTCTTGAGAGGTACATACCAAATGGGGCGTTGTATTCTATAATTGGTCTAATGAGGAATGAGTACAGTGGGACAATGACCTCCTTTTTTCTGGATGAAAAGCCTTTAGTGATGAGGTGTGCCACATAGAAGGATTTCCTGACTGTTGTGGCGATGTGGTTAATGAAGGTGAGACCACTGTCCATCTGTGTCCCTAAGTCTCTTATCACACTTTTGGTGTTTAGTGTACTGCCACCTATGTGATAATTCACGGGTACATGTTTTTTTCCCAAAGGGGATAACTATACATTTCTTGGCATTGAGCTTGAGCCCATGGCTCTGGCACCAAGCATCTGTTTCTGTAAGGCCCTTTTGTAGAGTATCCACATCATTTGGGGATTCAATAATGGCTCCCAGTTTGCAGTCATCTGCGAACTTTGTTAGCCAGAGTCCCTTAGTGTTGGTCTGTACTTCAGAGAAGTAGATCCCAAACAAGAGAGGTCCCAGGACTGAACCCTGAGGTACTCCACTTGTCACTTGTCTGGAGATGGATTTGGAGTCAGCTACTTTTACAGTGTGGGTTCTGTCAGTAAGCCAGTTGGCAACCCATCGAGTGATGTAGGGATTAATGCCCAGCTTAGTAAGTTTATCTACGATTCCAGAGTGGGGGACGATTATTTTCCTAATGAGCTGTTAGAGTAGATGCAATAGCATTATTAAAGAAATAACAGAACTGGGCTATAACTTCCTGGGGAGTGGATGAATGAGGGCACATAGTTGGACTGTGCAGTTTTGTTCAGATCAAATAGGTTGTTGAAACTAAGCCAAAAGGGCTTTGGATTATGGTAATGAATACTTTGTTGTGTAAAAAAAAAGTCCCCCCTCTGCATGTTACAAACAGGGTTTTGACCCTGTTCTAAAGGTTCTTGAACCTATTGAAATTCCCTGCTGGCCTGCCTTGGTATTATTACCTCTAGAGCTTCTCCTCATGCGTTACCAATTTTAAGTCATCTGCATGTGAGACGGGCCATTATATTGAGCATGGAGTGAAAGGTACTGTTAAAATGATGAACAGCTAAATCAAGGTTTAGTGAGCAGAGCTGTAAACAAATGACTTGTTTTTGAGCAGATGTAAATACAGAGGGGCTATGGCTTTGCATTTTTGGGATTGGGGTAGTGCTATACATTTTTTTACATTTTGCTGGAACTTGCATGCAAATAATCAGGTATATAATGCTGAAAGTATCATCTGTAATCCTTGCATGCTAGAGGGTACTGAACGAAAGGACAAGCACTCTATCAACCAATAACTTTATTGAAGACTTCTTCTAGCCTAGTAATGAATTAATGAGCTGGCCAAAGCCACAGCACTGGACTGTGAGGTAAGTACAGTCATGCACAGCAGATTTCAGTCATGCACAGCAGATTTCCAGTCAATATTAATTTTTGCAACTACTAATGATTTGGAATTGACTCTGGAAGTTATCCATGACAGAGTATCACCTGCTGTTTTTTTGGAAAATCAGAATACAGATATAAGCAAAAAACAAATGTTTTGCTGTATCAGCATTTACTTTTATAGTCAATGGGTATCTCTTGGTGGACTCTGGTAGTTCTAAGAAAAACAAGAGCAGTGCAAAGAATACTAAATGCATTATAGCTACCTCATCTGCATAGGTTACAGCTGAAGGAAACTTGAAGAGTTTACAACAGCTGACAGCTTTTCTTTTAATTTTACTGTGGCAGGGAAACAACTTTTTAATAGGAAGGATTTGGCTTGCATATATGCATATATTGTTGAGTCTGACCTTTGCTGTGGTATGAACATTATCTTTATTACTAAAACTCCTGAGTGTCTCAACATTTTTCTTTGCTCTATTTTTCCTGTGATTTCTGTCTTCTCAAACTATCTTCCAGTGTCATTTTCATTGTTCTTATCTTCCGTTTCTGCTGGAATACAACATATTTCTGCAGATATCTTGCTGGGTTGCTTTCTTGCCTCTGTTTCACTGACCTGAAAACTTTTTTTTACTATAACTTGGCAATTGTGCTTCTACTTTTGTATAATTTAGCAAAGTGATTCTACTTTTTGTATTTTGCACACATTGCTCCCCATAAGGGTATTTTACACCACAGTACCTAAACTATTTGCAAAATTGATTATGGAACCACCACCTTCATTTGGTCAACAACTGGTCATAGTTAGACATACTATTTTCCCTGAGGTTATGCCTCTCTTAGAAAAACTGCTATTTAAGTTATCTGGCTAGCTTTAGCTTTATAACTGTAAGCTTTTTGTACTTCCTTCTGCTATCTGTGGCATTTATACGTGTACATGGCACGTCTGTTCTTTTCCTTTCATTCCTTAGTCTCCTTTGTTATGAGTTCAGATATGGCAAATGACTTGGTGAAGCCTAGTAGCACGTCTATGGTCACTCTGGCTCAGTTAGTGCTTCTTCACTATTCATCAGCTGCTACATAATGTTGTTATCTATGTCTTGAGTTCACTTTTGATGTCAACAAATTCACACTCATCTGGGCATAACATGGACTCTACTTGGCAGTCCAAAGTTATAAATGCCATATTCTGATCTCTTTTGGGGCTCAAGGTGACTGCTTAGCATGCCTATTACATCTTGGAACCTGTCATGTGATACTACTTCATAAAATAATTTATTAGTCCTTTCACCATGTGTGTAAGTAAGTAAAGCCTTTAATTGTTCATCTTAATAAATACCTCAAGGACTGCATTTGGAATATGGCCACTCACTTCTAATGTGAACCTTTCTTATGCATGTTAGTCTTTGATAAATGTTTGTATGCTAGGGATTTTTACCTCTTTCTCTCCTCTGTCACCCTCCTGGTTATATAGTAATAGTTCTTGACTCTTACTGATTGATTTAGGATTGGTTAACTATCTTTTCTCAGGCACACATGATTGGTCAACTCAGGATATGTCTCCCTTTGCTGATCAGTTATTTCACTTTTTAGCTCCACTGGTGGAAACAGATAGCGGACCGCCTACTGACTGCTTAATGTAAGTGTATTTTGCTTAGTTATTTTGTATTGGTGAATTCAAATTTACCCTGCATTGTCTTATTATAATGGAGAATGGTGTACATTCAATGCTCCAGTGCCCCAAGAAAACTTGACTGAAGACTAAAACACGTACTGTTTAATGCAGCTTATAAATGACGGCAAGGTTTTCTCTACCACTGATTTGTTCATGTTTTTATTTTGTTAAATATGCTTTCAAAGAGGTTAAAAACTATTGTATTACTAAAAAGTCAGGGCATATATCTTTTTTCAGAGCAAAAGTTACCCTAAGTAAAATTAGAACTGGCAGTACCGCTACAAAAAAAAAAAAATGACTCAGAAGTCAGTACTATAATGTAGTCATGCAGACTTTTACAGTAGTAAATGACGGGGTTAAAAAAAAAAAAAAAAAAAAAAAAAATATATATATATATATATATATATATATATATATATATATACACACACACACACACACACACACACACACACACACACACACACACACACAGACACATACATACACACACACACACACACATATATATATATATATATATATATATATATATATATATATATGTGTGTGTGTGTGTGTGTGTGTGTGTATAGGATCTATATTAGAACCTCAAAGTGTCAAAAAATATATTTTTATTGCAGGGGAAAGCCCTCCTGCACCCCTCATGTGGGTGGCTGCACCCCCACAACCCCTGCTAATTATATATACCAAATCCAAGATTACACAACACTGGAGAAAGGGCAAATTCCATTTCTGATATTTTGAGTTTTAGATATTTTGATTTTCAGTCTTTTGAGCTTTCAGTCTTGTAAAGGGGATCCATACAAATATATAAATATACAAATCTGTTTACATATATTCAAAATTTCCTTTAGAATCGTGCTTTTTCATCCCTATTAGTCCCCCACTCCTTTCTCCATAACCAGCATGTGATTTTACTTAATATTGTTGTTAAAATCCATTTACCATTAAACATAGTTTCATTTATTCTTTCATTCCATATAATATAACATATAACTTTTTATCTATTCTTTTAATATATTCTTAACTTCTATTCTTATAATATCATCATTTAATCATATCCATGTTTATTTTATCCACTTGTCCTATATCTTCAAAAAATTCTTCTTTACATAGTTTTCCCCATAACATTTTTATTCTATTACATTTCAAAAACACGCTCCATAGTTTCTTCTTCTTGAGAATGTAAACATACTCTATCACTTTTTTGTATGACATATTTCCTTTTACTAGAAATTTGTGTATTGTCAGTCTCCACAAAAAAATCTTGAAATTCTACTTTCTTATTACATTGTTTGCTTCATTACATTCTTACATTATACATTTCTATCTTTTTCTATATCATCAGTTTTTATTTTCCACAAAAATATTTTTTTGGTAACATTTTATTTCTTCATTTATACACATTTTTCTCTTGTACTCTTTTTTACCATACTTCAAAAATCTATCATACTCATATTTATACAGTTTTATTACTCATCTCTCATTTTTTTCTTTTATCCACGTTAACACTTTGTACAAATTTAATGAAGCAGTGTATACCACTGAGTTAATTAGTACAAAATACATACAAAAATCCTCTTTTTACTGGGTTTAATGTAGAAACTCATATACATGAAAAACATATATCCAATAATTCCTTTTCAAATGCTGTTGGCAACATAAATACAATTACTAAGTATGCTATTGTTCCCATCAGTACTGAGTTTATCAAATAAACATTTTTGAATGATAATTTCACAAAAAATTAATTAATTGTGAAATATATACCTCCAATCTTTACTACATCACGTAAACCTTTACTTTTTTTGCAATTATTATAATGTCATCTGCATATGTTAACATAACTGGAATTCTTAACCCTTCAGGTGTTATATTTTATTTACTTATTTATTTAAATTTGTTGACCGGGAGTGTCCGACTGGACGGAGGTCCATTTTCAGCAGAGGCCCGGGGAGAAAAGCCCCACAGTAAAATAAACAGACAGTAGTTACACTGGATTACATAGCGATTAACAATTTAACATAGCAATTACTTACAACATATTTACAGATGAAGAACATAGTACATCAGTAGACAACTAGAATCTTTATCTGTGAAGTACATAACAGATATTAACAAATGTTACAATGAGAAGTTCCTGCTGTATAATAAGTACTAGGCTTATGAGCATCTGAGCTTGTTATAATCAAGGTAGTTAGTGGAGTGGAAAGAAAGGTAGTGGTTGGATGGGGTGGGTGATATTAGAGTGGGAGTTGCAAGGGCATAGGCAGCATGTTTTTAGGTGCGCTTTTAGTAAAGTTTTGAAGTGGGTGCATGATAGTACGGAGGTAATTGTGGGTGGGAGTGAGTTCCATAATTTGGCTATGGCACAGGAGAATAGTGCTTCACCAGCAGAGTTATTGGCTTTAGTGATTTACAAGTGATTTTTGTTGCTGGATCTTAGTGGTCTGGTGGTGCGATAGGGTTGTACTAGATTCTGGAGGGAGGGGACATTTAGTTGATGGTTTACTAGTTTGTGGGTGAGTGAGAGTTGCTACCACTGAAGGAGGTGAGGGAGTTCAAGCCAGCCCAGTTCAGCAAGTGAGAGACAGTGGTGACTATGGTAGGATGCCACTCTGGCGAATTTAGCGATTTTGTTGTAGCAGGTCTCTACCTTGTTTAGATCACATTGCCTTAGGTTGGTATTTATTGGAGAGGCATAAAGTAGGGTGGAGATAAGGTGGGAATTTGCTATTGAAATATTTGCTGCTTTGGTGAGAAATTGCTTATTTTTGTATAACGCTCCTAGTTTTTTGTGGACTTTTTTTATGGACATGGATATGTGAATGTCAAATTTTAGTTTATTGTCTATTTCCACTCCTAGCAATTTGGTGTGTTCAGTTGGGTATATAGTGGTGTTATCTTTTGCTGTGATGTTAAAGTGAGAGTTGTTTTGAGTATGTTTGGTGGGTTGGAAGATGAGTAGTTTAGTTTTGTTTGGGTTGAATATTAATTGGACATCGGATAACCATGTTTCAACAGAGGAAAAGGCTTCCTGTGTAACTTTTTGCAGTTTGGGTAGGGACTGGGCTGAGCAGATGATGGTTGAGTCATCTGCGTATTGTATGAGTGTGCCATGTTTGATGGCAGAGGCTAGATTATTGGTCTAAACAGAGAAGAGTAGGGGTCCAAGGATGGATCCTTGGGGATCCCTATGGAGACAGGTAGTTGGGGAGATATGTCATTCTGCCATACAACGGATTGTTGGCGGTCAGACAGGTAACTCTGAAACCAGTTGGTGACTGATTGTGAGAAGGATAGGTTATTGAGGACAGAGATTAGTTGTTTGTGTGGGACCATGTCAAATGCTTTAGATAGGTCTAGGAAAGTAGCAGAGGAGAGATAGCCATTGTTTTCATGCTGAAGGATAGTGTTAGTAAAAGAGAGTAAGGCAGTGGTGGTGCTATGGTTTGTTCGGAAACCATGCTGAGTACTGAAAAGGAGGTTTTTAGTAAGGAGGTAGTCTGAGACCTGAGAGTGTATGCATCTCTCTAGTATTTTGGAGAGTGGAGAGAGAATAGCTATGGGGTGGTAATTGGTTAGTTCTGCAGAGGGTCCACCTTTGTGGAGGGGAATTATATGTGATACTTTCCACAGTGTGAGAAAGTAACTTTCTGACAGAGATCGGTTAATCAAGATGGATACTGGGTAGGCCAGAGCATCAGCTGCAATTTGTAGTTATTCACTTGGGAGGTTTTCTGCTGCTAATTTGGTGGGTTTAAGTTTAGTTAAGAGTTTTTTATGTTGGAGGTATGTACAGGAGAAAAAGAGAAGGCAGTGGGGAGATTACTAGTTGAAGGTGTGGGTTGGAGGGAGGGTTGTGTTGTTTAGCTAGTGATAGTATGGTTTGGGTGAAGTGTGTGTTGAATGAGGTAGCAATATTTTCTGAGGAGTGAGGGATGTTAGGAGGAGGGGTACTGACTTTACCTGGGTGGAGGATGGAGTTTATGGAGGACCAGAATTGTTTGGGGCTGTGTTGTGAGGAGTCTAGGGCAGACTGGTAGTACTGGAATTTGTCCTGTTTTATTAGCTTTTTGACTCTATTGCGTAGTTTTAGAAATGTCTGTCTAGCTGAGGGGGTTTTGGTTTTGCACCAGTGCTCCCAGGCTTTATCCCTGTTTTTCATTTCTGACTTAGTGGTTTTCTGTAGCCATGGGGATGGTTGTGCTTTGGTTCTGGAAAATCTTATGGGGGCATGGTAATTAAGGATGTTCAGGA
Organism: Protopterus annectens; assembly: GCF_019279795.1. NCBI lineage: Eukaryota > Metazoa > Chordata > Ceratodontiformes > Protopteridae > Protopterus > Protopterus annectens. The sequence continues at coordinate 1,691,029,688 of NC_056729.1, read as the reverse complement.
AGGTAGTATTAAAAAATTCAACTGCATCATCTAGACTGAGATACTTTAGAGGATGCCAGTTACATTCTTTGAGGGATGAGATGAATGTGAGTGGGTTAAAGTTTAGTTTGTTACATATTTGACGGTAGATGACAGGTTTAGCTTGGTATTTTTTAGTAGGAATGTTTATATACCCTGCCTCCTTCATTTTTTAATTTATTTCACATACTATTACATTCAACTATAATGCAAAGAGTATGCAACTCATTAAACATTGCTGTCTTACACCACTCTTCATATGTACCTCTTGACTTAAACAGCCATTTACAAGTAGTTTTACTTTATTATTACTAGACTCCGACATACATTTCCTAACTTTCTGATTATATTATATTCTTTCATTATTACCCATAAGATTTTATGTCCAATTGCATCAAATGCCTTATTAAGATCTCCTATCATGATTTTTGCTTCTTCTTTTCTGTTCATATAATTCACAATTTCTCTATCATTAATAATTGTTGACAACCCCTCTTGTTTATACTATATACATCATATTTCATAATATTTTGCATTTTAGTTTCAAGTCTCTTTTGCATTGTTTTCATAAATATCTTATAATCATTATTATTCAATACTATTGGTCTCCATTTTTTAAATTCTCTTCTAGCTTACTATTTTCACATGAATTTAAATATTTCACTACAAAACTCTTTATACATCAAACCTTGATTTAACTATTCATTCAAAATCTTTAAAAAATATTTTATTTGTCAATCTCTATTTATACATTTCATAGCCTATTCTATCTGAGCCTGAAGCCGAATCTATATTTACTTGTCCTAATACTTTATCTAGCTCATTTAAAAAATCTTCTTTTCCAATTCTTTATTCTCTTTTTCTAACAATTTTGCTTTCCATGTTTTTCACTACCTTTTTTCTTTAAACATTTCTTGCACATATTGTACTATACAGCTCATAATCTTTTGCCGAGTTCTTTCTATTTCTCTTCTACATTTCTTATTTCTCTCATTACACAAACATCTTTCTTTACTAATCTCTTCAAGTAACTCAATACTTCTTTTGCTTTTCTTTGTATAATTATCTTTGCTTATATAACAATTCTTGAATTTTTTCTTGATTTCTTTCGTATAATTATTTTTCTTTGTCAAAGTACTTTCTGCTATTATGTTTTAAATCTTCCGATGAATTTTATATTTTCTTTTATATTTTTCTTTCTCTACTTTTCTGATATCAAATTTCCACTGCAAAAAAAATTGTTATATTTTTTCCTTAAATATCATCCACTGTTCATACCAGTTTTTTTTATAAAATGTTCTCATAGTAATATCATGTTTCCATAAATGTATTACTAAATTATTTCCTTCTTCATTCCATGCTTTCTCATTTATCCTTTTTATTAATTTGCCGTTTTTTATATAATCATTGTTTTCTTTTATTTCTAGCCATACTGCAAGATTATCAGAAAATCGTGTTTCAACTACCTCCCCATTCCCCTATGCTAAACCTTCTGATACTATAAAATAATCTCTTTTAGTTCTATATGTACCCCTTTTGTAAGCCCATTAATTTTTGTCCCAAAGTTTTAACTAACCCCATCCTATAACTTCTAATATTTTTCTTATATTATTTATTTTTATGCTTGCCTCTTAAATCACAGTTAGCCTCCTGTCATTATAATAGTCACATTTTTCACCACAGAGTCTAAAATCTGATGAAATAAGCTTTCCCTTTCATTCCATATAACTAATGTTATACTTCTATATATGTGTTCTTTCCATTTTAAATCTACAATGGTTCCCATCGTTGTTTCTGATTACTTTTCTGTCTTCTTATATAATTACATCTATATCACATAATTACTAGGCTAGGTTTCTTAGCAGGCTATTGTAATCCTGACCAATTTCAATCCCAAAGATGAGAATCAAATGCTGTATCTTGTGCTTGTGAGTCAGTCAAACACCTTAACTAATATACCAAGCCCCAAACTTTAGCTTTATATATTCTTTTTTGTCCATTTCCTTTTTTTTTCTTTTGTACTTATCCCTTTAAATTTTCTTTTTCATTCTTTTACCCTTTTACCAGTAGAATTTTGTTTCCCTCTTACTACCTCCCATTGTATGTCTTCTTCCTCATTTATTTCTGAACCATCTTCTATAGTCTCTTTATCATTTTTCTCATCTACTTTGGCCTCTATTTCTACTACTTCTAACATCTCCTCTCTTTATTTTTCCTTTTTCCTTACTGTTATTTTCATTTTTGCAGTCCATCCCAAAATGGCCAATTTTGTTACATTTATGACATTTCAGTTCACATTTTTTTGCATCATGCCTCATTTCCCCACAGATATAACATTTTCTTTTGTCACAGTAACTTATCAAATGTCCTTCTTTTCTACAAAAAAAAAAAAAAAAAAAAAAAACATGTTTTTGGTTGTCCCCAGTATTCTACAACACTCCTATTACCCTCCACATTTATCATGCTTGGTATATGCATCATTTTTTTTCTCTATTTTCTAACATAATATTACATTCCCAGGCACCAGTCCATAAACCCTTTTTGTCATAAACTTTTGTAATGTCCGTTACTTCTTTACATTAAAGCTTTCAAATGTCCTTTCAAAGTTTCTCTTTCTACTTCTGATCAGATTTGTACATGAATCTTCCTTTTTGTTTTCCTGTCGAATGCTTTTATTACATAAAGACTTCATGGGTTGCAGTCTTTCTTTTTTTCATGCTCTCCAAGCAAAGTTTCCATTGAAAAAAAACAGTCTCAAATATAATGTCACTAAATGTCTCTTTGTTAATAAGAATAAATGCTCTTACCTTATGTGGTTTTACACCCAAAGGAGCTATTAAATTGTCCTACATTTCATACCTGTTGACGTCTTTGTCTTTTTTATTTTGAATCCTTACCACATATTTCTCCTTTTAATTTTATTCTGCCTTCTTTTCTTCTGTTCCACTTTTGCCTTCTTTTATCTTCTCTGCATACGTTTTCTTTTCCATCTCACCACTATTCTGCAGGATTGACACTGCATTCTCCTTAATATCCCATCCGGAAACATCTCCTTCATTTGCTGGCTCACTCTGCACCACCATTTCTTTAAGTAAATCATCCCACATCCCTCCCAACTGGAGGTTTGTAATTACACAACCATCATTTGCTGACTCATTTCCAAGAAACAGGTTTCTTTGAAACATTTCCTCAGAATCCTGCACACATTCTCTGGTCTCGATATTTGTTTTCTCCTTCATTTCTTTCACTAGCCCATCATCACCTTCTCTCTTCATCTGCTTCCCTGTTTCTCTGCGCCACTTCTGTGTCTGGAACAGAAACAGGAAGTGCTCTTCCAAAATGGCTGCCACTCACAACAATGATGAGTAGGATAGGTTTCTTGATGCCTTGAGTACATTTCATCTAGTACCAGAAATACCCTCATCAGGTATCCACTGAAAAGAGGCCACTAGCCTATTAGGATTAACCTGGTCAAGACAAGATAAACAAATAATGATAATGACGTATTTAAGTGTGCGACTATATCATACGGTAGTTTAGTACTGAGATGCTAATGAACTTTAGCCTCTATTCTAGGGTTTACTTGTTTCAATTTTTAATTACAAACTGTCTTGCTCTGAACAAGTTGCTGAACCAGACAATGCTTCTAGCTTGCTCCTTAAAAGTGTCATACTGCACCTATCTGGTTAATAAATGATTATAACAAAAATACTGGCACTGTAACGAAGACCTTGTTACACTGAAACTACAACAACAGTAGTGTCCATAAGTCCATTTGTAGACTAATTGCTAAACCCACAAACCAATAATCATTCTTGAGAGTGTGTGTGTGTGTGTGTGTAAAAGTACAGCGTCACACTCCCGTTTGTACATATTTTGGTCATAAGTGATTTTGGTGTAGTGTGATGTGAGACCATGAGGTAAAACATTATGCCATGCACACCTGATTTGTGACAACATCTTATAAAAAAGTGAACCCTGGAAAATGCTACTATGATTGAGCCCAAGAATCTGCTTCATAATAATAATAATAATAATAATAATAATAATAATAATAATAATTATTATTATAAAGAAAGATGCATTTTATTTCTAGGTATGTTAACAAAGGAATATCAATCACAACTAAATAATGCAGTAGACAATCATTTGTTTTTACTCTTATCAACCACTCTACAATATACATTATCAGATGAAAGACTAAAATCTAGCTTTATTTTTTTTTGCTTCTCTGCTTCTTAAGCAGATAATTGAACTGATTCATGGACATTCTCCACTCACAGCCTATGTACTTTCATGCACAGTATGAATTGAAATATGACTTAATTAGATCATCAATAATGACCATAAGGAATAAATAACAGTAATATGTGTTCTAGGAAAATCCGCGGTGGTGGTGCTGCGGTAGCGTTGTCGCCTCACAGTTAGACGTTGTCCTGTTTGATTCTCAGCTAGAGTGTCTTCTGTGTGGAGACATGCGTGAATGGGCGTACCTTCGTTGAAGGTTGTGTGTCAGAGCTGGCAACTCGGCACATAAAAATCTACTGCCAATCATTAGCGGACTGGAGTTCCGCTGTGGCGGCCCCTAATTGGGAAAAACCGAAAGACACAACATTATGTGTTCTAGGAAAGTGTATAATTAACAGGTGTACCATTGGTATGAAGGTTTAAATAAACACTTGTTACACAGAATACAATACAAAATATTTAATGAGAGACAACATGAGGGAGTACATTGAGCTAGGCTTAATGACAGCAACAAAAGCAAAACGGATAGCTTATTATAGTAAGAATGACAGTTTCATTAGGACCCTAGAGATGGAGTATTGTACAGATTAAGTTAATTATTCTGCCATAGATGGGTTAGACTAAACCTCCAATCTATACATTTAACCACATTTCTAGTCTGGTAAGCAGTGAGCATTTATTAATAATTATATTTTATTAATTTATTTATTTAAATTTGTTTACTGAGGTATAAATTAAGCAATGACCAATTACTGGCTCAGCCTGGGATACAGCATAATTTAACAAAACGGTATACAACTAACAATGGTTTACATTTATTAGTACACATAGACAATCTGTGAAAAATATATATACATAGAAGCTCTAACAAATGAAATATATTTACAGTTACATAACTGGAACAGAAAAGGGAGAATAGAGTTAAGGCAGGAGAAGTAGAAGTGGTGGAAATGTGGCTAGTAGCTGCTAGAATAATAAAACTAATAGAGACACATAAGATAAAAAGGGGAGATTAGATTATCTGTAGTGGGTTTAGATTATCTGTAGCGGGTTTAGATCAGTAATGGTGTGGTAAGCTGAATCACAGTTTAGGATGAGTGACTTAATCAGGTGGATCAGATGTTTGGGAGGCAAAGGTACTACTAGTTGGCGATATTGGTTTATGTGACACATTCTTTATATGGACATTTGTATGCATACTGTTTTAATAAATACTGTTTGAATTATGGCCTGAACAGGAAGTGCTTTATCAGTTAAATCAGGAGAAAGTGACATGGGCAACATCCAGATACAGAATGATATACAGCTAGCAGGAAAGTTAATAATGTAGGTGCAAACAGTGAACAGCAGTATCTGCAAGTGTGTCATGTTCTTCTGTTTGTCATTGTGTTTTTCTTCATGTCAGACCTCTCAACCAATCAGGGACAAATTTGAACAGAATCAGGGAAAAGTCAAGACAAAATCAGGGACAATCAGTCTCACTTTTAAAATATTAGTGCTATTAAGTTGAAACATTGAGAGAACCGGAGCATATGAATTAATACACCTTTTCTGAAGTAAAAGAAGTGTATAACTCTTAATTATTGTCATTATTCGTTAAGCGTAATTCACCACCTTTCTGCCCAAAGTCAGCAGTTTTAGGAGGGATTCAGAGGGACAGAGCAAAAATTTGAGTCAAAATCAGGGACGTCCCTGAAAATTAGGGACAGTTGAGAGGTATGCGTTCATGTTCAGATTAAAACATTAACAGGCACACATGCTTGTAGCTGCAACTGCAGCTCTGTAACCAGAGTCCTTACCTTTCAAATTTTTCACTGTTGTTGTTTTTTCCTTGCTGCATCACATGAACAAAATCGTAGGTTAAGATGAAAGGTACACGCTCCCTTTTGATGCCAAATTTCTCCTTAAAATTTCCAAGGAAATGCCCAAAGTCTATGTGGAATAGCTGTAGTAAAAATAAGCAGACAGCACTGAGTTTTTTTTAGCAAAAGAATGTGCATCATGTTTTTGTGTTTCCAGCATTGTGTAATGTTATGTCATACTTTACATTTTGATTAAAACATAAATTAAGGATGACCACCTTGGAAACAAACAGAATCCCACAGCTCCTTTATGTGAGGTCACTACAGGGAGACAACTGGACCTGACTTTTGGAAAACAGATGTTAATTTCAAATAGCTGTAGATGTTTGTTGTTTCTCAATAATGGAGTGCCTTTTATATTTTTGGATGTATTTTGTAATGAAACAAACTTCATGACATCTCTTGATTTTAGTTTGCAGATTATAGGTGAGTCAATATGCTTAGACAGACATAAGAAATGAAAGAAAGAAAGCCAAACCCTGCTTTACTTATCAGCCTTGTGTGGAACATGTTCAGTTTTGGAGTTCTTACAGGAACAAGGAATTGGCAGGATTCATACACATCCAAGAACATTGACAAAGGGAGAATGACAAATGACCAGTACATGATTTGGCAAAACACAGTTAACCAAATCCATTCTGCCAAATTGCCCAGTAAATGAAATTACCTCTATGGGGAAATATATCCTATGCTGATGTTATGCAACTTCAGAATAGATTATATTTACTTGGGGGGGGGGGGGGGGTCTTCACTTACACTTGTAGAGAGTCATGAGTTTCCTTATTGCGCAGAAGTTATTAACAAAAACACAGTTCACTGAAATGGATTTGATAAATTGCATTTTGCTGACTAGTGTTTTGATCATTTGTAGTGGACCTAAGTAACAAGTTATAGGGATTATATAATGTCAGTGGTGCAAGAGGTAGAACACCCACCTTTGGTGGAGAAGGCTGTGGATGCCATTCCTGCACTAGGTATATTAATAGCTGACACAGTTGTGTAGCATAATGGGGGTGCTGCATTCCTGAGTGTGTCATGCTTTGGATGAGATGTTAAACTGAGGCCCCATATGCTTGAGCTGGTGGTAGCTCAGCTGGATGTAAAAGATCCCATGGGACTTACTGAAAAGAGTACGGCAGTTCCCTGAGTATTATAAATAGCACCCCAGATGTCCTCTGAAAAGAGGCCTTTAGCCTACTGGAAATAACCTAGTCAACAAAGGATAAATAAATAAAATATAGGACAGTTGATGGCCAGGCAGGAATATGACATAAATCTTGAACTATCTCAAAGGCATAACTGAGTTAAGGACATTCTTAGTAATGATAAAGCAGAAATAGGTCGGACCACAAAAGGTCTCCTTTGAAGTAAAAATAAAACCTTGACCCCCAGTTCTACCGGGAATATTCAGGAACTATTCTAAGGCTAACCTCCTGCTATTAAGTGACAACCTGGTATAATTTTAAGCCCCCATAAACCCTGAGAACACTTCTGCCTGTGCAGAACTGTTCACAGAAACCCTGTACAACCATGTTAATAGCTGCACAGAGGCAGCTGTACCCATCAGGAAAAAGTACAGAACTAACTCAAAAAACAAGCCATCCTGGTTGAATTACAAAATCAATTGGCTGTATAAAAGGAGGAAGAAAATCATGGCAGAAATTAGGAGGTGCAGCACCCAGAAGGATAAAAGCACTCTCATTAAACTAAACAACTCAGAGGACAAATGAAGTACACCAAAGCCAAATTTTAGGTACGTTTGGCCTCCCAGGCCAAGGACAACCACAAGGCATTTTTTAGCTATGTCCACAACCTCAAAGCAATACACAATTGTGTGCAGAGCTCATTGTAAATGGAGCCACCTACACTGAGCTGGAAGATATCACAAACCTTCTGGCTGATAAATTCAGCTCCATGTTTACCCCTCTCTCCCCCTCAACCTTCCCTCAGGAAATACCATTTAATATAGCTCCCCCTGATTTCATTATGGATCATCTCTTTAACGCTCTCTCTAAGGCTCAGAACACTGCATCAATGGGCCCAGACTATATCTCAGGATGCCTTCTAAATAGCATGAAACATGACCTATCAGGGGCTCTGGAATTACTATTTAACTGTAGCCTCCAAACAGGCTTCATGCCTCATGAATGGGGAAAGGCAACAGTCATCCATCTGCAAAAAGGTGGGCCATCTACAGACCCTGGAAACTACAGACCCATAAGTCTCACTAGTCTTATATGTAAAGCCATGGAAATAATTATTATGGAGATGATCAATAGAGATATAGTAAACCTCCAGACACTGGCCCCAACCCAGTTTGATTTTGTCAAGGGCAAATCATGCCTACTCAACCAGGTGGACTTCTTTGAGAAGGTCACCAAAGCAATGAATGAGGGCAAAATCATTCACACTGCCTACCTTGACCTGGCCAAGGCATTTGACACAGTACCCCACTTGGGCATTGTTGACAAACTCAAGAGGTTAGGTATAAACCCATATGTCATCCAGTGAATAGTCAACTGGCTCACAGACAGGATCCAGGAAGTTATAATTGGGAAGTCCACCTCTACAAAGAATCCAGTCACAAGTGGAATCCCTCATGGATCAGTCCTTGGACTGCTCCTTTTTGGCATTTACTTCTCAGAAGTGAAGGCCACTGTCAGTGGTCTCTGGCTGACTAAATTTGCAGATGATTGTAAATTAGGAGCGGTAACTGAATCTCACACTGACACAAATGTTCTTCAGGAGGGACTGACAGAGCAATAACTGGTGTCAGAGCCATGGACTACAACTGAATGCCAAGAAATGTATAATAGTATCCTTTGGGAAGTCATCCATCCCTGGTTCATAGGTTAGTACTAGGCTAACTGCCCTTGCGAGCCATTGTAAGCCTAGCTAGTTATCCCTTGTGAGATTCAAACCCTGCACCTTGTGTTTGTAAGGCAAACACCTTAACCATTAGGCCACCCTCCCAACTATAACATTGACAGCACACCCCTTAGAGTTAACCCAGTAGCCAGGGACTAAGGGACACATAGATAGTAATCTAGCCTTTGATCATCATGTGTCTACAGTGGTGAGGAAATCATTCTATATTGCTCAATTTATAAACAAATGTATGGCATCTAAGTCCAAGGAAGTCATTGTTCCAATGTATTCAGCATTCATCAGACCTATCATTGAGTACAATGCCCCCTTTGGTATGTACCTAACCAGGCATATCCAACAACTGGAAGGTCCACAGAGGCTCCTCACTAAAAGAATACAGGATGTAAGTAATATGTTCTATGCATAACATCTCAAGGCCTTGTCCCTGTATTCTGTCTCCTACAGACTTTTGAGGAGAGATCTATGCCTGGCATACAGGACATTATCAGACCCCACTCTGATGGACCTCCTGCATATCCACAAAACAAACAGTGCCAGAATTACCTGTTCTAAAGACTTAAACCCTGTCTGTGATATAAATAGGACCTGATGGAGAGATAGGTATGTATCCCAGAAACTACCCCATCTGTGGAACAGGCTCCCCATCCATGTGAAGCAGAGCTCCTCCCTAACCCAATTCAAGTACAACATGGACAACTGGATGAGAAACCAGAAATTCATCCCTGGTTTGGCACCTATGTCTCTAATGGACACAGGTAACCTGTAAATGGTTCATCTCCCAGGCCCATGCTTACAATTATCAAGGATATCAGAACTTGTCAGAGAATTGGGATGCAAGGCTAGGGTTAAAAAGACCCTTGTGGTAGTTAACCTAGTAAACAACTATGAACCTATAAGAATAGAAATCTGGAAGAGGATAGGTTACATGGTGAGACAAGAAGCATTTATTCATATGAAGGGTGGTGGATACATGAAACAGACTTTGAGTAGAAGTGGAGGGATACAGACAGTGAAAGGAAGTCAAGAATGCATGGTACAGCATACACAAATGCTATCAGAAGGAATGAAAGTTGAGACTGAAGCCAGAAACAAAGTAGGAGGACTTTGTAACTGGAAAGAACAGAAGAAGCTAGATCATCTTAGTGATTAACAGTTGTTGGCAAGGTCATAATACATAATATCTGTATGGTATAATGGTTAAAGTAATTACCTCACAGACACAAGGTATAGAGTTTGAGTCTCACCCTTAAAAAAGAAGTCATCTAGGCTTAAAATAGCTCACAAGGGCAGTTAACCTAGTACTTAACTATGAACCTATTCTATTGAAGCTGAACCACCTCTCTTGCTACATGATTGGTGAGTGAGTACTGACCATTCATGCCCATCAATGTCACCGTCCTCCTGTAGTACCTGCGTCACTAATTGGACTGGAGTCACCTGTGTCATAATCAGGGCTGTCTCCCTCCATGCCACAGAGCCTAGTGGAGCCGGCATGCCTTAAACATAGCAGGCCGGGCTACTACTAAAGAGAAATTATAATGTTTCTGGCAACATGCAGTGTTCCAGTCCTCGTTGCTATCATGGAAATATGGATTTCTGGCATTCATTAACAAAGACTTTCCAATACCAAAATCCTCACTTTTCTGAACATGGCCAGCCTTATGTGCTAATAACAGAAGAAAAAACAAAAGACGAAAACTGCAGCACCATTAAAAATGTTGAGAAGTGAGATGGCACTACTACACAGAACAGGGTAGGAACAGGTATCCAAACATTTAAGCCAAAAATACATTCAACAGGATTTTTATATCAGTAAAATATTCAACATTGTAGGTACTGGAAAGTGAACATGACTCATTTTTGTCACAACTGCTGGGGAATACTAGTAAAGGAATGCGTTTTGTTTTCTTGGCTGCTTGAAATTCCGTTGACAAAGCAACCTTTTGTTAACAGACACTGTAACCCTCTTTGGTATGGATTGTCTTCAGGGAATAAGGAAGGAGTCCCTCTTGGTTGAAATTTTAAACTTTAAGCAGCTAGGCATATATGATATATGAAATTAGCCACAGGTTAGGGAATGAAATGGGTATATCATGCATGGTGGAATACGCAGAAGAAAATTTCCTTAACGAGTGAAAAAGTGTAAGAAAATCAGGCTCATGTTACGTCCAGCAGAGGATAGGAAAGACATTAATACCCAGAGGAAAATATTCTTTAATTCAAAATTACTGTTTGTACTCATGTTTTGTTCATTCTGAGCCTGGATTGTGACTGAAAGGGGTATTTGGACCAACCCACTTACCTGGTAAATAAATTAAAACAAACAAACAATGAAAACTATTTAAGTGAAATATGTAACATACCCTTTCTCACAATGTGTTATATGGTTTGTACGAACTCTTGGATTGCTAAAGACAGTAAAACAAGTTATTTCAATTGCTTGCCATTTAAGGTCACATAAGATATAATGGTGCTTTTGCACTATTAGGTTTATTTATATTTACTTTTGTCCTTAAACTCCTCTAGCAATCAGATCTAACATTGCCACTTATGTCACATTTCTTCCCCTTTCCTGCCGGCTCCCACAGTAATGTGTGTGTGTGTGTGTGTGTGTGTGTGTGTGTGTGTGTGTGTGTGTGTGTGTGTGTGTGTGTGTGTGTGTGTATGTGTTTGCGCGTGTGTGAGCATTAGCATGTGTGTATACCCCCCTGCATAACAGTGTTTGGAGACATCCGGAAATGTCAGGAGTTTCGAAAACATTCAACATTCACAGAATGTCAGATTCATTGTTTAGCATTTTCGGTGTTTTCATTATTCAAAAGTGCATGTTCCGACCTATAGGGTTGGCTATATGACAAGTCGCACATGTTATTTGTGACGATGAAAGGTAAACTGAAAAAAACACCATGTAACACCACACACACTGTCACTCTTTGTGGAGTCCCAAACACTAAGCCCCTAAGGCAAGCAAACACACTTCCCTGGACTCTCGTCATAGGGGACTCCATTGTAAGCTATACTGATACCCCTCAAACCAGGCTGAACAAGGAGAACATAACTGTTAGTTGCTTATCTGGAGCCAGAATCTCACAAATCATGCATGACTCAAGTCATTACACCACAGGTATCAGTATGATTCCATCATAGTTCATGTAGGTGTAAATGACTTGAGATGTACCTACCTGGACTATATGAAGAGAGACATTATGGAGCTTTCAGATTATGTGTTTCAGGATGGTATCAGTCTAACACTGAGTAGCATATAACCATCACCAAGGATGATACCACAATATTAGCAAAAAAAATGACTAATTCTGACAACTGGTTGCCTTTCTAGTGTCATTCTAAGGCAATCATGTATTTGTCAGTTTGGAAGGACATGGTTAACAGATCACAATGCTTTGCTGAGGATGGTCTGCACCTCTCCCCTCTAGGCTTTCAAATACTGGCTAAATCTTTATCCACCCTCATATGGTCTTTTTTAGTCAATGTCAGATTGACAAACCTACTGGCATGGGTCTATATTATATAGAAGAAATTTCAAAATCTCGAACGCTTACATGAGCAAAAATGCAGGTAATCGAAATCGCTATTGTGGGGGGCTGTTTCCCTCACACCCCCTGCTAAATATATATTCGAACTCCGAGATCACACTACAGTGAGGAAAGGGCAAATTTTGTGATCTTCACTGTACTGTGATCTCACAATAGCGATTATGAAGAACAGCATTTTTGACATCTAAGCCGTTCGAGATTTTGATTTTTTGTTGATCTAATAGGGACCCACTAACATAGCAAAATCAACTCAACTGAACCTCAAGGTACTACTGCTCAATGCCAGGAACATAAACAAAAAAACTACACTCCCTCGAAGCCCTCCTCACACTCGAGAATACAGACATCTGTGCTATTGCCAAGACATGCTTTAAAGAGGCAAAGAGTACCCCAGAGACAAGGGATAAAGGAGGTGGTGTCTCAATATACATCAGTAACAAGTGTACTTAGAGAGTAGTCAAACAGGATGCTATGCTGGAGTCCTTCCACATGCAGATCTTAGACAAAGTCCTGTACTGTATCCTTAGCCAGCTACAGGTCACCCTCCATGTTCCAAAAAGTCACACTGCATACTTGAATCTACTGGAGACACCTGCCATCCAACCTAACACCCTACTCATGGGAGACTTTAATTACCTTTTTATAGACTAGGAATCCTACACAGCCTCAAATCTACATGCACAGAGATTTCTGGACTTTGTGAATACAAACACCTTTGATAAAACAGTGAATAGACCCACTAGATGAATACAAACACCTCTGACCAAAAAGGGAATACACCCACTAGAGGCTCCAACATATTGAAGCGCGTGCCTCCAAATATGGGAGAATGCTGCATCCCTCTAATGTCTCATCCTCCCTGCTAAGGTCTGACCATAAAGCTGTCTCGTTCAAAATCAAAATCAGCTGTGTAACCCCATTAAAACAATAACAGTTAGGAACTATTCCAAAGCAATTACCTTTAATTAAGTGATGGATTGCAAAAATTCAATGCCCCCCCCAAACCCAGACAACACAGCAGCCTGTGCTGAATTGCTGTCAGAAATTCTGCACAATGATGTGTAGAGAGAGGGAGAGGGCCTAATAGTTAAGGTGTTTGCCTTACAAACACAAGGTGCAGCGTTTGAGTCTCACAAGGGATAATTGGCTAGGCTTAAAATGGCTAGCAAGGGCAGTTAGCCTAGCACTAATCTATGAACCTATGAACCTATGTCAATGGCTGCATAGAGGCTGCTGTCTGAACCAGAAGTAAGCCCAGGACTAGATCTAGAAACAAACCACCTGGGTGGCATCTCAAATTAAACAGACTACACAACAAAAGGTAAAAAAAAAATTATGGCAAAAATCAGGAAAGGTAATTCCCATAAAGATAAAAGCTCTCTCATCAAAGTAAGTAGGAAAGTAAGAGGGCTAATTAGTCAAACAAAGTGAACTTTGAGATTAAGATAGCCTCCCAGGTAAAAGATAACCATAAGGCCTTCTACAGCTATGTCAGAAACCCCAAGGGCAGCACACAGCAATATGCTGAATTGTTGGTTAATGGTGCCCCATTCACTGAGCCTGGCTATACAGAGAACCTCTTAGCAGACAGATTCAGTTCCAGCTTTACCCCCTTCTCACCCTCAACTAACCCCTCAAAAATACTTTCAAACATAACCCCTCCAACTATAACTAGGGAGCATGTATTGGGTTTGCTCACTAAAGCTAAGAATGCAGCCACAATGGGCCCCAATAACATCCCAGAATGCCTCCTAAATTGTCTAAAATGTGACTTATCAGGATCCCTGAAGTCGTTATTTAACTACATTCATAAAACAGGCTTAGTACCACATAACTGGAGGACTGTAACAGTCATTCACCTTCATAAGGGAGGACCTTCAACAGATCCTGGAAACTACAGACCCAATTAGTCTGACTAGCCTTATTTGCAAAGCCATGAAAATAATTATCATGGAAGTGATCAACAAGGACATAGGAGACCTCCAAACACTGGATCCTTCCCAGTTTAGCTTTGTCAAAGGAAGATCTTGCTTACTGAATATTGTGGACTTCTTTGAAAAGGACACTGGCAATGGATGAGGGGAAAACGGTGCATGCTGCCTACCTAGATCTGGCTAAAGCATTTCATGCAATACCCCACTTGGGCATTGTCAACAAACCTCCAGAACTAGGTATAAACCCCTTTATAACACACTGGATAGCTAACTCATAGGTTCATATGTTCATTGGAGGTTACTAGGCTAATGGCCATAGGGCCTTTACAAGCCTAACCATATAAAAACCGGAGTACCCTTATTGACCATAGTTCAGTGGCCATTCTTAACAGAGCAATTTTGTGATTAGCACCAATTGCTCCTGTCCATGAAGGACACAGGAGCCACCCCCAGGGTGAATTTATTGTCAGCCATCCATTTGTCAAGAGTGGGTTTAAATAAGGTCATTGAGGAGCTCTGCTTCACATGAATTAAGAGTTTATTCCAGAGGAGTGGCCATCTCTGGGAGGTATATCTGTCTCTGCAACATGTTCTGTTAATGTCACAGGCTAGGTTGAGATCCCTGGATTGAGTTATTCTTATCCCATTTAATTTGTGGATGTGCAACATTTCCATTGGGGCAGAGTGCAAGACTGCTCTGCAGATCAGGAAGAGATTGCCTCTCAGCAGCCTGTATGATAAAGAGTACAGTGACAGGGCTTTCAATCTTTCCATGTGTGTCATGTTTTGGAGGCCCTGGATTCTCTTAGTTAGAAACCTCTGTGATATTTCCAGTGGCTGCAGGTGTCTACTGGGATACATACAGAAGGGAGCATTGTACTCAGTTAGTAGTTTGATAAAGCTTGAGTACAGTGGAGTTATAACTTCTCCCCAGTCTTGGATGTGATGCCCTTATTTATGAGCTGAGCAATGTAGAATGCTTTCTTACCACTACTGACACAGGGTGATCAAAGTTTAAGTTGCTATTAACCTGTGTTCCCAAGTCACATACCACTGGGTTTGAGCTTAGAGGGGTGCCATCTAGATCATAATTAGCAGGGGCTACTTCTTTCCAAAGGGGATAATGAGGGATTGTTTGCATTAAGTTTTAGTTCGTAGGGTCGGCACCAATCATTTGTTTGTGTCAGCCCTTTCTGTAATATGTTAACATCATTGGGGACTCAGTGATTGCACCTAGTTTACTGTCATCTGCAAACTTGGTAAGCCACAGGGCATCTACATTCACCTGGGCTTCAGAGAAATATATTCCAAACAGCAGAGGGCCCAGCCCAGATCCTTGTGGTATGCCAATGGTAATTGGTCTACTGGTGGAGGTGGACTCCCCAACTTTGACAGTGTGCATTCTGTCTGTAAGCCAGTTGGCTACCCATCTATTAATGTATAGGTTAGCCTCCAGCTGAGAGAGTTTCTCTATGATACCTGAATGGAGGATTGTGTCAAAGGCCTTGGCTAAATCAAGAAAGGCGGTATATACTGTTTTGCCCTCATCCAGGGCTTGGGTGACATTCTCAATGAAGTCCACCAGGTTTAATAAGCAAGATCTACCCTTGACTAAGCTAAACTGGGTTGGGTCAAGAGTTTAAAGGTCACCTATATTGTTGTGGATAAGGTCTATGATGATTCTTTCCATGGTCTTGCAGATAAGGCTGGTCAGGCTTATGGGTCCATATTTCCCAGGTTCAGATGATGGACCCCCTTTGTGTAAGGGGATCACTGTTGCTGTTCTCCACTCTGCCGGGACAAAGCTGGTTTTCGGGTCAAAGTTAAAGAGAGCGCTGAGTGGTTCTGCTAGGTCTTGTTTTACATTGTTTAGTAAGCATCCTGGGATGTCATCTGGTCCCATGGACACTTTGTAGTATGGCCGACGGGGACAGGGGGGTGAAGTTATTGCCACATCTGCCAGCTAGCAGGTTGGCGATATCCTCAGGTTCAGTGTGAATGGTACCGTCTACTATAAGCTCGGCACACAGCTGGAGATTCCCATTTAGGTTTCAAATGTTGCTAAAGAATGTCTTGTGATTTTCTTTAGCTGAGGATGCAGACTTAACAAGATATCTGATTTGCTTGTTCAAGCTGTAGAGGATATTTTTCATCTGTTGAGTAAGCTCTCTCCTGTTCTTAGATATCAGTTTCTTTCCTTTATTGTATAACTTATTTATACTTATACCCACCAGGGTGGCTTGTTTTTACGGGAAGACCTAGTTTTGTTATTGTTAAGTACAGCCGAGTCAATGCATTTGTGTAAGTGGCTATATAGCTGGGTCACTGATAAAACCCAGGAGGTTAGAACTGGGAGGTTAGAATTGGTGATGCCACCTCTACAAAGTGGATGGTCACCAGTGGACTCCCCACATGGCTCTGTGCAGGGTTCACTCCTCTTTGGCATCTACTTCTAGGATGTCAAAGTCAATGTCAAAGGCTTTGGCTGACCAAGTTCTTAGATGATTACAAACTGGGAGCAGTAATTTAATCCTCCCAAGATAAGAACACCGTTCAGGATGGTCTAATACAGACAAATGCTTGGTGCCAAAACCATGGCTTAAAACTCAGTAGCAAGAAATGCATTATAGTACCTTTTAGGAAGTCGATCACCCCAGGTAACTGTGTCATCAATAAAACACTCTTAAAAGTTGATTAACTAGTCAGGGATCCTGAGAACTTATGTAGATAGTAATCTAGTCTTCAACCAACATGTGTCCAAGGTCATACAAAATCCTATGTTGCTCAACTTACAAACAAGGGTATGGCATCTAGGTCCAGAGAGGCCATCATACCGGTTCTATATTAGAACCGCGAAAGTCCTATTCACAGAATACGTAAACACTGACACATATTACGCAAACTGTGAATACACCGAATGCCCTAAACTGCGAAATTCAAAAACTTGAACCGTCATAGTTGTCCAACCCCACCACCCGCTACATACTACCTACCCAAACAAAATAAATAAACCACATACATACACTAACCAAAACCCTACTTCTAACCATAAACTAAACCCTACTTCTAACCCTAAACTAAATCTTGCATATACTACCAAATATGCACTTACCTTAACCCGCACCCTAACCCTAAGGTCCATAACTATCGCACACTTATCCTAAGAAGCTATACCCAAACAAAATAAATAATCCACACACATACGCTTAACAAAACCCTACTTCTAACCCTACACTAAACCTCACATACATTACCATCTAAGCACTTAGCTTAACCCACACCCTAACCATAAGGTCCATAACTATCGCACACTTACCTTACGGAGCTATACTGCAGAAGGGCCAACCATGACGATTCGACATTTTGGATTTCACGCTTCAGGACGATCAGTGTTTTCATGGTTCGATGAATACGTGTTGACGTTTCCATATTCCAGTATGTGGACCTTCGCGGTTGTAATTGGGAACCCATGATAACACTATGCTCGGCCCTCATAAGACCCATTATAGAGTATAATGCTCCCTTCGGTATGTACCTGACCAGACACATGCAGCAACTAAAGCATCCACAAAGGTTCTTTACAAAAAGAATACAAGGATTAAACACAATGTCCTACCTTTATTGCTTGAAACCCCTAAAAAATACCTAAATTTTGCATGCAACATAAATAGGATGTGTTGGAGAGACAGATATGTTACTCAAAAATTCCCATTCTCTGGAACTGGCTCCCCATCCATGTGAAACAGAGTTCCTTCACATCTGTTTTTAAGTGCAACTTGGGCCAATTGATGGGTAATTGGAAATTCACCCTGGTCTGGCTCCTATTTCTCTGATGGACAGAGGCAGTCTCTACTTGTATAAATCAAATTTGTGGGTCACATTTGAGTTGCATGGCTAGGCTTATAAAGGCCCTACTAGACACCTATGAACTTATAAACCTATGATACCCCAAAAGCATACAGAAAATAGGAAAAAGGGGGGTTGATGGCGCTGTATCATGACATATGCCTGTCACATCTATTTGGTATTCTTTTTTTTTTCTGAGCCAGTGGTGGGAGTCAAAGTGGTTCTGTTTTTAAACTTTTTTCTTTTTAAACTTTTAGTTATTGACTTCTTCCCTCCCCTTGTCTTTAGATTAATTTTAAGATTGTCTGAATACAACATTTGCTTCTTCTCCAGCAAAGTCCTATGGTAAGTCTTCTCCAAAACAATCTACATTACCTTGGTGACAATTTTTCAGTGTTTGGTACAAAATTATTTGAATCCCTCTCAGCTGATCTCGTCTTTTTTCAGTACAAATAATGCTGCTCAAAGTTTAGAGAACTTCTCTTAGAATGATCTCCATGCCACCTCTTTCATCACACTGGGGTTATCTAATCCCAGCCTCCCACCTTTTTCACTTTTGACTAGGTTATTTCTCCTGTATTCTTAAGACATGTTGATTTAACTTGTAACATTTAACCAACAATATTACATGGGCGTGAATCTATCTTGCACCTAATTTTTTGTAATTGTTATAGTTCTTACTGCAATTATTTTGTATTGCATATGACAACCATGGTTGCATTGCATTTTAATTGCATAATTATATATATCCTAGTGGAGTCATTTGTCTTACTTGCCTTTTTCAATTAATGCATGTACAGGCAATACCTGAAATTGGCTCTTTGTGATCAGTGAATAATCCGATTTAAGAAATCTAAAGAAAAAGGTCAGGCAATCACAGCTATCATTTGCTAGTATAAACTAACTCTCAAAACGAGTACACAATGTTTTCAAATGCTGGGTTAGCTGCATGTTCCCACACATATGATTCTTGCTTATTCTGCAAGCATTACATCATTCTCCCAACTACAAATAGGTAATCCCTTGGTGCTAGCCCCTGGCTTTTACCAGGGGCTGCTCCTGTGGCAGGAACTGTCACATCTGCCTTATGTAGAAGGAGAGCTACTCAATGGCTGGCCAGTCTAACCTCCTTCTGTCTGCCCCTATGGCCTTGATACACTAGTTGAGTACAGTTTTCAAGCAGTACAGTCCAGCACCTTGCCATCGTACCAGTGGGCAGAACTTCGCATTATTAAACTGTTAAACTTTCTAAACATGACAGTTAAACAAATTTCAAAGCACAGAGCAGATTTCACGGATCAATAGAAAAAGGCTTTTAAAGTATTTTATGAACATCAACTTTAAAAATTGTCTGCTCCTTTTATCAGGTGATGTTCCATTCTTAAAGCACTGTATGGCCCTTTTGGGTGAAAGCACATGCAACCAGTTAAAGTTTTGAATGGAAATGTCATACTTCTCACTACACATACTGTCTACAAAGGGCTCCTATTCTAACCTCTAAGAAATGTATCAGATCTCCAATTGCCCCAAATCACTGTCTGTTTAACTGACTTGCTCAATATTATATAGTATGCAAATGAATGTGGACAGATTCAAAGCCTGTACCCTTGGCACAGGAAGCATATCATTATCAAATCCTAGCCTTATTCCTCTGCCTTAATTACCAGACCAGGCTGTATTGTCAAAGCCATTACATTTAAATAATAATTATCAGATGCATTTTAACTCCAAAAGTAGTTTGTGTTGCACACCTTTTAAATACCCATTTTTATATAAAAGGTTAATCTGTCTTCACTGCTCAATATATGTCTGTGCTACTTAACCACTTGTGAAACAAGGGATCCTATTGACTATTCATGGAGACAAGGCTAAAGGTTTATTTCTTTTTGTTGATGTTTTGTGAGAAAAAAATCAGTTGACCAGTTCAGAAATATTCTGATAATAGATGTCATTGTTTGCTGCACAGCTCAGTGGTCACTGTGGAACTAAAAGTAATGCATGCAATCCCATCCCAGTACAAATACTGTCTACCATATAATAAGGTACCTGTGTTTTATTGCCTGCTATCATTATAAAACTACTGTATGTCATACAATCGATTCCATACCTGGCCAGTTTCCTTGATCATAATGTTATCATTGTGCCGATCTCCAATTCCGAGGACATAAGTAGCTACACAGTAGCCAGCGCAAGACAGAGTGAACTCTTCGATCGCTTTTTCCAGTGCGTCTCTGTAAAAAGATGTACAGTTAGTCCAGAATTAAAGATTTACATTCCACTCTATGCATTTTCAGGCCAATCGGTCTTCTTTTTAGCTGTGACTGCCACTTCTGATTACAGAATGTCTTTTCTTGCATTACATATTCTGCTGTTATTGTATGACCTTACATGGTTCCATACTAACCATATTTTACTGCTCTCAGATGACAAAATCAGTACACACAGCTCTACCTACGTAAGTTCTAATACAGTCTGGTATTGTTATCCCATGGGGACGGTGGTGTTTTTGTTGATGCATTTACTCTGTTAGTGAGACAGGACCAGGAAGCGGTACAGCATTTACCATAATAATAAAAGAAAAAGCTAGCAGATGTTCATGGGATTCATAGCATATCATATGCTTGGCTTCAAAAGACAAAATTCTCTCTTGGAAGCAGTATGACTCTGCAGTGGGATATTTTGATCTCTCTCTGGTCCTGAATAGCACATTAGGTCTCTAGAAAAAGCTTGTTTAGGGGTCTAGGGACTCAGCAGGGGGCAACAAGAGCAGGTGATGGTCAGCTGTGGGTGGAGAGAAGCAAGAAATGATTATATAACTAAGTGTGCTCAGTTTAATTAATACACCTCTGATTAAGATATAAACATATTTCATTTTTGTTAAATGCATAATTCAGCAATTATATGAGCATATGCCAGATTAGGGTCTATATTATATTCTCGAAAGCCGACAATATTGAAACTGATATTGTCAACACGAGAATAGCAAAATCGCACAGCATCGAGCGTGTAAACGGAAATCTCCATAAGGGGAGATTTCTATTTACTGCAATGTAGTGCGGTCCCAGAGTTGGTATATTTAAGTAGCCGGGGGTGTGGGGGGTGCAGGGGGGCTTGCCCCCCTACTTAAACCCATTAGGGTACTTTTTTTTTTTTTTTAATAAGTTCGATGTTTGAAGACATTGACCATATGGTGTCGACCATATGGTGTTCAATGTTTTCAACCATCGATCATATAATATAGACCCGCCAGATTATTCAGTGCGGCCAACATACAAGTAATTTATACAGAAATGCAGATGTATAAGGGCTATTGAACTGAATATATATTATGATTTTTTATTTTGTTTTACATTTTATTTGGAACAAAAACTAGTTTATAGATTATAAATATTCATACATTTTAAATGTCAGTTAAGTGCTACATTTTAAATCATTCATTATACTGACTTACAGAACAGGTTATTTTTAAGTGTTGCATTTTAATTGTATTTCAAAATCATTTAGCTACATTTTCCTAATGGATTAAGGATATAAGAAGTTAAAATTTTTAACATTATCAGCTATTTAGTTTTGACTTTATTTTAGCATGTCTTTGCTCTATAAGCCTGCTAACGTTTATGTGAAGCTTTTGCTTTAACTGCCTTTTTTAATAAATGTGCTGTTAAGGATTGTGCAGTGTTTCGGGGAGATTCAAGAAGGTACCATGACATTTCTCTGATTTGGCAACCACCCTAGCACGGTGCTGCATGGTTTTCTACCACAAAGCTGTGCTGAATGCTAATGAGGTATTTGGGGAGGGCATATACTAAGTAGTCTTGTATTTTCTCCCTGGAACTGTCTCCAGGAAGGCATCTACATGACTGAGTGATTTAAGAAACTGCTCGGCCGTGTAGATCAGCAAGGCACTTCCCACCCCTTTGAGATACTGAACATTACCAAAAGGCCATGTTCAACTGCTTACCATGAATGTGGTATGAAGACCAGGGGGTAAGAGGGAACCAGTAGGCCAACAGTGATTACACTTAAAGTGCTGTAATGACATCGACAGCACAGAGGTGAGAGGGGAGTGAGGGGGACCACTAGACCACAGGGAATACTCTGAAAAGGATATACTATAGCAGCACCAACTGCAGTGTGCAGACTGGGGGGTTGTAGGATACACTAGGCACCAGGGCATACTCTGAAAAGGATATACTATAGCAGCACCAACTGCAGTGTGCGGACTGGGGGGTTGTAGGATACACTAGGCACCAGGGCATACTCTGAAAAGGATATAATATAGCAGCACTAACTGCAGTGTGCAGACTGGGGGGTTGTAGGATACGCTAGGCACCAGGGCATACTCTGAAAAGGATATACTATAGCAGCACCAACTGCAGTGTGCGGACTGGGGGGTTGTAGGATACACTAGACCCCAGGGAATACTCTGAAAAAGAAGTGCCATAGCAGCACCAACAGTAATATGTGGGCTGGGGATTTCTGGATACACTAAACCACTAGGAATAATCAAAGAGTACAGTGCCTTAATGATAGTGACAGTACAATGGTGATTGGGGGTTGGGAGAATAACTTGAAACTAGTCATTATGCTTAAAGTGCTATAAGGGCACTAACAATAGTACAGGGATCAGGGTGGAGGATACACTAGACCACCAGGTATTACTGTTAAAGTGCTGTAAAGGCAGCAACAGTAGCATGGAGATCAGGGTGGGGTATACACTAGACCACCAGGTATTACTGTTAAAGTGCTGTAAATGCAGCAACAATAGTATGGAGATCAGGGTGGGGGATACACTAGCGAATGTATCCACTTGCAATTTAGAGACATGTTAGCTGTGATGAGATAAGACCTCATTATTGAGTAATTTGTATGTTTCTGAATTCCATTTACAATCACGATGTGCAGATCTGCACAAACACACACACACACACACACACACACACACACACACACACACACACACACACACACACACACACACACCATAGTTCCCTTGTACCCTGTTCAGCTGCATCATTAGATACGTGTTGTGATGACACTTCAACTATTGGGGGGAGGGCAGAAAAGTCAGGGGCAGGTATGGGAACTGTGGTGTGTGTGTGTGTGTGTGTGTGTGTGTGTGTGTGTGTGTGTGTGTGTGTGTGTGTGTGTGTGTGTATGTGTGTGTGTTTCTGTGCAGATCTGCATGTTGTACTTATAAATGGAATTCAGAAACATATAATTTAGTCAATAATGAAGTATTGCCTCATCATGGCTAACATGTCTCTGAATTTCAAATGGTTCCATTGTGGTATAAGGCCTGTTTTTTAACACAAACCATACGCCTCATGCTAGGAACTCTAATGAATTGTGACTACTCTGAAGTCAATAAGATAAATATGAGGAAAAGTAAGTGATAGGATACCTGCAGCGTGAGGAAAATTTGGAACACAGAAAGAACCACCTGTAGTAATACCTTGTTCTTATCATTGCTGTATACCACATATGATACAGTATTTGTTAAAGCATTATCATTAAGTTAACACCTGCAGTGGGTAATGCATGACATCTGAAATACCTGGAACTCCACCATATGTTTATATAGGGGCAGCATAAGGTTTGAGAAAAATAATACTGATTCACAGTACAGAAAAAAACTCAAAGATTTCCTATACTGTGGGATGCCCTGAAAGAAGACAGTGTTGTTGAATGGATATAATTATCATGTTTATGTCTACAAAATAAATTAATGATGTCAAATAAAACTGTCATAAAGAATGGGGGTGTGGGAGTAGACCTAAAGATGATTTCACGCTGAAATGTAGAACACTGGAACTGAATGAACTATCATGTTTATTATATGAAGTACATAATTTAATTTGTTGCACAAATCATAACACGTGACACTGTTTTATGCATACATTTGAAATGTCACACATTTTTATAGTTTTATGTTACTATTTTTTACCTAAGAAAAGCCATTATGGCACAAGTGGATTTCCTCAGGGGCAGCCTGGGTGCTCTGTCCGTCTAAAGCTACTTACTCAGAGTCATGCAGTAGCCAAGTGGATACTGAGGGTATCAAACCCAAGACTTTTAGCCCTCTGTGCTGAAATACTAGACAGATTTCATAGACAGATGGTTTTGGTGGATTGGCTCAAGACATATTTGCCATTAAGGAGCCTGATACTCCAGATTCCAGTTTGGATCTTGCGGATGCCCATGTTGATATCCACTTCCTTCTTGAAGGTATGGACTGATGGGGTGAGTTTAAGTGGGAGGGTGAGTTTATTCCACAGGTGTAGAAATCTTTGAGATACTAAATCCTCATGTTTCATGGTAAAGGTTGCTATCAGTTTGTACTCAGGTTGAATGTTTTCTTGTATTCAGGTCACAGGATGGTAGCATTCTAAGCAAAGGGTTTCAAATAGTAAAGGGTCCTTCAGCACTGGTGTAGGTACCCTCTAAGAAGGTGATAAGATACAAAAGAGAGGAGGGTGGCCTAATGATTAAGATGTTTGTCTTACAAACACACGGTGCAGGGTTTGAGTCTCACAAGGGATAATCGGGATCTGCCGATCATGCCTCCTAAACACTTTGCACCCAGGTGGCTGCCCCCTTCGCCCCACCCTAGCTATGCCTCTGTAACCAGACAACTTTGGAATGCAGAGTAGATGCTTATGCCATTTGTCTGTGAATGCACCTCCATAGGGAAGTAAATCTTTGCTGGAATAGGGGATGGCATAAGGTAGCTGGATACTATGATGTAGCCAGAGGAAAGGGACTACTATGCCACAAGGGAGGGGAGTTAAGTGGCTTCCATGTGGTACACTGGAAAGGAGACCACAGGGGTGGACAGAAGAGCAGTGTTAACTGGAGACAGCAGGACAGATACATACAGATGGAAATCCTGAAATATTTCATTTTTAGTATACTGACCAGTTAAATGTCTTAAATCCATTATTTCAAATTGTGAAATGTAATGCCAGGTTAGATGGCTTATTTCATCACCACATAAGGCAATGCACACTGTATGTGTGTATCTTGGAGTTGTTTCTAATTATCTGGAGGGGGTATGCATAGCTGGAGAAAGAGCTAGTAGTTAGAAAACTTTGAAACAAGCCATTTTGTATGTTGTGAGTTTGGCAATTCAGGGTTTGATAGGTTTGTACCATTACTCACCATGCTAGCACTATCACAGTGTTGTGGCTTCAGCTGTCATGCTGTTCTTCAAGTCCATGGCACAAAGAAACCACTGGGTAACCTGACAGTGTATATCCATGCAGGTGACACACAGCCCAGTGCATTACATTTTTTTATGTTTCTCCAGATCTTTTGTGAGTGCATTTTATGACTTACTAATGACACCACACTTTCTGCAGCATAAGTATGAAAATTCATCCACACTGACACTAGTCGGAAAACAGATTAGTGTATCAATTTTAAGATCACAACATTTAGGCTGTCCACTGTTTGGGTATGGAAAACAATGACACCTCCTGGCCTCATCAATAATTTGCATTCTATTTTTAGCAGTGTTGCATGCACATTGCATGCAACTTTGTAATTATTTATGTAATGTACTAATATATGCTGAAGCCGATACTGATCAGCACAGAGCCCCTTTGCAATAAAGCTGCCAGGAACAACTCTAGTATGTATTGCACAAAATTCTGTTCCAACAGACAGATACTGTAGAAATGTTTTGTTACTATTGCTCTTAAAAGAAATTATCCATATTTAGTGGTCGTTTTGTTGATAAGTACCGGCAGATGTAAGATGCCTACATAAGCATGCAAACTGTTTAATCAGCTCAACTTGAGAAACCTTTCAGCCATTAAACAAAACAGGAAGCAGGGTAACATGCATATACACACACATACACGTAAACACACACACACATACCACACACACACACACACACACACACACACACACACACACACACACACACACACACACACACACACACACACACAGCATATTGACTCATTGGAGACTGTTATTTCAGTGCTGTTTATTTACAGTGCAAGCTAGATGAAGCTAAAAGGTCTTTTCAACCAAAGAAAACAGAAGGACACTGTTCAGGTCACTTACAGACCAGCTGAAGTCTGTCAGAAACCCAGTCAGAACAGGTAGTTCTACTGTGTGGTTTTGCAGCTCAGAATAGGCTGTCTGTAGTTTCCTCAACTTAAACCAGGGCTGGATCCAGCAAAAGGCAACTTAGGCAGCTGGCTAGGACATGGTGCTGGC